>NC_134403.1:313217908-313300408 GCF_038048845.1 Mixophyes fleayi | reverse complement strand
TGTTGCTTGTTATATAATTAAGTACTGCGTGATCTGTGTTATGTACTGTGTTCACTTATTGCTTGCTTTTACATATTTCATGTACCTATACATTTTCCAAACAGGTCCCAACATTCCAGTATCCATCCAAGAAGGTTTTGAAATCTGCACAAACAGGAACAGCAACACCATTTAACTACGTAATATGTTAATGTCTAAAGAGGCGCAGCCACACCCAATGTTGACCATGCCCCATCACTATGATGCCAGGCACCTTCAGCGGCACATAACCCTTTTCCTGCTGTGTGTGGAGGATGGGGGGGGGGGAGAAAGTTGCTGTATTGGGGCCCAAATTTCCTCTTGGCAGCCCTGATGGTCAGAGACCTCAGAAGACTCAGGGCTAGATTTACTAAGCTGCGGGTTTGTAAAAGTGGGGATGTTGCCTATAGCAACCAATCAGATTCTAGCTGTCATTTTGTAGAAGGTACTAAATAAATGAAAGCTAGAACTTTAGCCAGAAGATGACAGTATTATTCTAAATATACCAGCTACATTTGTAAAGTGAACAGTTACATTTGTTTACTTATATGGTCTCTCTTTTTTCTCAAATCAACATTAGTTTGAGTTAGTAAATCTTTGTCTGTCTGAGTTCTAAATTACTTAAAGAGCAGAGTTTGCAAGGACTTAGTCCACTGCACTACTTTTAGGAAATGCATGGCTATAAAAGATAAGTAATGTGAAAGAACAGCACAAACTGAGAATCCCTTCATAAAGTTACACAAAAAAATAAATGACAGAGATGCAGAGAGAATTCTGAAGCAGTTCACACTCAAATTGTTGAATATAAATACAGTGCAGCTACATCCAAGGTGAACTAATTATTCACATATTAATTTTTTTAAATTGGACTACATGTAAAACATAGCTAATAACCAAGATTTAAATATTTAATTATTGTTGGATTGTATAATTGACATTTCTCAAATTGTATCATATGATTTTGGTAAAATATTGAGATATGGCCATACCTTTATGTACAGTATGTCCTCTGGTGGGCCATCTGTGTATACATATGGCCTGTTGAAATGGAGGCACTGCACTGTAAGTAATACATTGGGTAATAGTCACCCATTCGTACTTTAACAAATTACTCACATATGCTGTTCCCAAAGTGCAGTAGAACTAGTACAGGGACATCTGAAGCAATTCTAGTTCTAAACAGAAGAGGTCAGTACGGACTCAATATCAGTGGCTGCATTCTGCATTCTGCATTCATTCTCATGGCACAGAGATGCTGTTTTTTTTTATATCTTTATAGTCAAATGAACCCTGCCTAACATTGGCACCCTATGACTCTACAAGTTAATTGAGTGCTCTAATGATTGGAAGGAGACATTAAGAGTACGTGCGGATCGAATTACTCTTTTCATGAAATGCCTCTCCCTACTGTATCTTGTTTTACCCAAGTCACACTTACCTTTCTGATTTGTCCCTATTTTGGATCTAATACATTGCTCATGGTTAAACCTGTCCATAGGCTCACAATATATCTGTTATAGTTTTAGTACTTTGCGGATAGTTAGGTGTTTGTTAAATAGAAAGTTGACAGCAGATAAAAATTAACATTTGTCCATTATTCTGCCCCTTTTTTAAAAAAAATTGAAGGTCTATTCATGGGATAAAATTGCAGATAAAATGAAACCCTATCTTCAATCACTAAAACATTTTTTTCCTATAGTTATATCAGGCTGGCAGATAGATGTTGCACTGGGGCCCATCTACAATTTGTCCTCCAACTGTTCCTATTTAGAATATAGATACTTATTGACTTACAAAAGACAGTCTTGCAGTAATCTCAATACAGTTTTATCAATCATATAAAATAATGCAATCTGAGTGCTATGTGTCATTTTTTTATACTATTTTGTTTGTTTCCTGTTTATCTGTCTACTATTACAGTAATATGTTTGGAAGGTCTCTGTCAAAGCTAAATGCCATTGCTTATAAAATTATTCCAATTATCTTAAAATTGCTTTAGAATTCCATAAATAAAAGGTGGTCTTTGGAAAGTGTAAACCCCATTATAGTATACAGTATATATAGCCTTTATTTCATACATATGCACTTAGTTCATTTTTCCGAGAACAAACAGCATATTTACAGTACTCAAATATGAACTCTTGGTGGCGCCATATTTCCATTGATTCACGAGTTGTGTTATAGGATTCTTGCATAAGAATGGGTTTTTTGCAGTGATCCTACTGAAATGTGTGTATTTCAGAGCAACAGTCAACATTAAAATAAAACAATTATTTTGTCACCACTTCCAAAGAAACCAGAAATGGACTTTATAATGATAATATAAGAATCATATTTTTTTTTATAATGATGAACAATGTGACTATCCTTTATATATTTATTTTGACTTGAGGCAACAGTTACCATTTCATATTGAGCTAAAGCTTACTATTCAATTGCAGATTTTCATTATCCATTACATGCTCAACAGCTTAGAAAATAGATCAAGGGGGTTTAACTCTGTCATCTAGTTTAATGTTTTATGCTCTATATTTTATGTTTTTATGTAAAAAAGACAACAAAGGTGCAACTTCATTTTTGCTACAGTAAAACTTATTAACTAGTATACATTCTACAGTATATATTTTACTTTCACAGACAGAAATTACTCTGCCATATTCTGTCAATAATGTTTTTATAATGTTTTATATTCTATAGACTATTTATAATATTCTCTATGAAAAATGTCCAGCTTATGACTAAAAGTAGAATGTTTTTCCAATGTGCTTTTGGGGATACATAATAGGTGCATATCTAATATTAATTTGAGAGACACTTTAAAATATATGTTATCTTTTCAACCTATTATTAAACTTGGCCAAGCAAAATGGCAACTTTGTCTGTAGTTCTGTATTCAACTGAATAATTAATATTAGTTTCAAGTAATGCTTGACACAGCTTAAGTTTGAGTTGTCCTTTTCCTTTGCACAGGTTAGGTATTCTTTAAAATAATCACATATAGTTATTAGGGGCACTACAGGTTTGGAAATGGTCAAAAAAATTAAACACAATTGTAAGTTTATAAGTGGGTGACTTATTGGTTAGCCCTCTGTTTTACAGCACTGGGGTCATGAGTTTGATTCCTGGCCATGGCCTTATCTGTGTGGAGTTTGCATGTTCTTCCTGAATTTGTGTGGGTTTCCTCTGGGTGCTCTGGTTTCCTCCCACCCTCCAAAAACATACTAGTAGGTTATTTGGCTACTATTAAATTGACCCTAGTCTCTCTCTCTGTGTGTCTGTATGTTAGGGAATTAAGACTGTATGCTCCAATGGGGCAGGGACTGATGTGGATGGGTTCTTTGTACAGCACTGCGGAATTGGTGTCGCTATATATATAGCTGCTGCTGTTGATGATGAGAAGAGAAATGGCTGCCTCTAGGGGCTCTGTAACCCCATACAAAGTTAAATGCACAATAAAAATTAATAGGTGCTCAAAAACCCTTAAACATATAAATTCATGAATGGTGAGAGAAAATTGCATACAACTAAAAACTCCAAACCAATTAATTCATAAAGTAACAATGTGTCTCAAAATACTAAACAAATATATATATACAATTTTCATTGAAGGTGTACCCATCACTAACACATACATATTTAATTGAAGGTGTGCACATCTTATATTTCGTGAGACATATTGCTATTGTAAGGCTTCGGTACCGCAAATAGTACCTGTCTCGTTACCCGCATTTCATTCATCTGGAAACTGCCATATTCCAGCATCAGACAAACTTCATTCATTCAATCAGCTACATTTAGTTCTGCACAGGTGCAAGTCTATTGCACTTCTGGACCTCCCTCCTCTTGTCATTGGCTGAGCATTCCTGGAGCACTATTTAAACCTCCTGGATTCACCTGTCTGATGCCTGTTCTTCAAGCTCACTTCCTGCAGCCTGTGGTTCTGGTTCCTGTTCTCCTTGTGGTTTGCCTGTGTTCCAGTCTGCTCTCAGTTCGTGGTCTGTGCTGAACCATCGCTGCTCCAGTACCTCTCTTACCATCTCCAGTGTACTTCATTGTGACAGCTTTGGTTCTCTCATCGCTACCACTCAGAGCCGATACTACACCTGTGACTCATCAGCTGTTACTATGAGTTACCTCCGTTACTTCAGTCTGCTCTCAGTCTCCGGCTGTGTTGAACTATCGCTGCTCCAGTACTGATATTACCATCTCAACTGTACTTCATCCTGACAGCTCCAGTTCTCTCACCGCCACCACTCAGAGCCGCTACTACTATTGTGACTCATCGGCTGTTACTACGAGTTACCAGTCACCACGTCAGTTTAGTCTCCTGCTGTACTGAACTATTGCTGCTCCAGTACTTCTATACCATCTCTGATGTACTTCATCATGACAGCTCCAGTTTTCTAATCACTATCACTGTGAGCCACAACTGCCTTGGTGACTCATCGGCTGTTCTCCCAAAGCTACCTCTGCTTTCCTGTGCTCAGCATAACTCCAGTGCTGTACTACCGCTGTTCCAGTATCTCTACCAATCACTCCTGGATACACCATTGTGACAGCTTCTGCTCTTTCCCTGTTATACCACAGGACACCCGTTCTCCTAGTGCCTCGTTTGTTGCTGCCCATCAGTCTTATCTCTAGTGTTCCTGTTCCCATACCATATACCTGTGGGTTCTAGTCTCTACCTGCTTCGCCTGGCTCCTCCACACCGTTCTGCTGTTCACCCACTCACAGGACCGCGACCTGCAGGTTTGGTGCCGCAAAGACCATACCTCCTTGCGGGGGTTCCTGGTGAAAACCACCTGCCTGTTAGATTCCGCGCCTGTGGGTGGGCCAAGCCATGTTCAGCAGAGCCTAGGGATCTATTTTCCATAAGCCAACCGTGACAGCTATTTTATGAATAAATTAGTTTGGAGTTTTTAATTTTACAGTTTTCTTTCAACATTATAGAATTTATAGGTTTAAGGGTTCTTGAGCACCTCTTAATTTTTGTCATGCAGTATCGAAGACAGTGTTGTCCAACCCACGGCTCGAGGGCCGCATGCGGCCCAGCACGCCTGTAAATGTGGCCCAGAAGGAGTTTTGGTTGTGGCAAGGGGGCAGCGCTCTTAATGGAAAAAAAAATCCTGCAAAAAAAAAAAAAGAAAAGAAACTACTTACCTTGCAGTCACGCGGTCACGTCAGCTGGTACTCTGGCTCCCTCCCTTGTCTCCTCCTCCGTGCGGCGCTCACAGTGAATGTTGGGCGTGATGTCAACACACCCCAACATCCATTGCGGAGCGCAGCACAGAGGAGACACCTGTGCGAGAAGAACAATCAGCAGCACAGAATTGGAGAAAAGAAGAGAAGAGGGCAGGAGAACAAGCCGATTAAAAGGTAAGTTAAGGGGGATTTTTTTTTATTATTTCAAGGGACGCTGACAAGTGAATAAAAGTCACCTGGTCCTGGAGCTTCATGGACTAAGGTCTCCCTGCTACATACTTCTACTTGTATTACTAATGGGGCATTATATATTATTCTCTTTGGCCCATTATAAGTTGTTATCCCTTAACTAACATAGTGGTGTAATTATCAAAACAGGTCACAATTTGGGGTCACAGTGGTGTATATGTCAGGTACCGCAGGCCTGGTCAGGGCACCCTGATATACAATGCCTGGCTTAAATAATATTGCATCGAAACAATACAAAAAGTGATTATAGTATAATAGCTAGAGAGGATTTTTTGAACAGGGCGATTGAAAGGTAAGGGGGATTTGAAAAAAAAGTGATATATAGATATATATATATATATATATATATATATATATATATATATATATATATATCACTTTTTTTCTCATATATATATATATATGGTAACTATGTTTTCTATGGTTTTTTGGATGATCATCTATCGTTATTGTTAGTGTATCTTATGTGCGGCCTAAACCAACTCGTCGTCTGCCAATGTGGCCCAGGGAAGCTAAAAGGTTGGACACCCCTGATCTAAGACATACATTATAATAAAACATTACATTTATCACACCCTCCCCAACCACATCATGCCCATGGCCTGATCAACCAATAGGCTGATCAGGCTGCAGCCTGGGGCACTGGTACCTGGAGGGGGGGCAACACCGGCAGCATGCAAGAATTTATTTTTACATTTTTATATATTTCTACTCCCTCCTCCTTCCTACCTCCTCCCTCCTCACTCACTGCCTGCTGGGCATGATGTCGACATCACATCCCGACTGTGTCAGTGTGGAAATGCAGTGAGAGGAGCTGACTACCGGTGGAAGAGAAGAAGACAGGTAAGTAGATTAATGTTATGCAGGGGGACAGAGTATGTGTGTCATGCAGGGGGACATAGTATGTGTGTTATGCAGGGGGACATAGTATGTGTGTTATGCAGGAGGACATAGTATGTGTGTGTGTGTGTTATGCAGGAGGACAGAGCGTGTGTATGTTATGCAGGAGGACAGAGCGTGTGTATGTTTTGCAGGAGGACAGATCGTGTGTGTGTGTTATGCAGTGGGACAGAGCGTGTGTGTGTGTGTGTGTGTTATGCAGGGAGACAGAGTGTGTGTGTTTATGCAGGGTGACAGAGTGTGTTCTGGGGGACAGCGTGCAGAATTTTAAAGGGGGACAGAGTGTGTTTTGAAGGGGGACAGAGTGTGGTCTGTGTGGGACAGAGTGTGTTCTGGGGGGACAGTGTGCAGAAAGGGGGACTGTGTGTTTTGGGGGGACAGCGTGCAGAAAGGGGGACTGTGTGTTCTGAGGGGGACAGTGTTCTGGGAGAACTGTGTGCAGAAAGGGGGACTGTGTGTTCTGGGGGGACAGCGTGCAGAAAGTGGGACTGTGTGTTCTGAGGGGGACAGAGTGTTCTGGGGGGACAGTTTGCAGAAAGGGGGACAGTGTGTGTTTTGAAGGTGGACAGAGTGTGTGTTTTGAAGGGAGACAGAGTGTGTGCAGAAAGAGGGACAGCATGTGTTCTGAGGGGTACAGAGTGCAGGGGAGTCATGAATTGGCCGCTGTGGTGTGATGAAATGGCTGGGGGATCATGAATTGCCCGCTTATGGGAGGTATGATCTCAGCATTGTGTGGCGTTCATGAGGATGCTCTCTAAAGAGCTTAATCATTGAGGGTTTGTAATGTTTGCACATTTTCAAAACAGGACCCCAACTTTCCAGAAGACAGCTAAATGACAACAAAGCCTCAAGAACAAGCAAAAAAGAACAGCAAGAACAGGCAAGAGAATCTGTCTAAATTTGTTTGCTTGAAAATACTCCTGAATTTTCCTTTTTAATGATTTGGGGGGGAGGGGGTGCTGCGGGGGTATTGGCCTAGGGCGGCCAGAGCCTTTAACCAGGCCTTGATCACGCCACCCCTCAAATACATTGCACCACCCTCCAGACATATTACCTTCCAAACATGTCCACCTACCCCCCAGACACATTGCACCACCCCCTCCCTAGACACATTGCAACCACCCCCTCCATAGTCACATTGCCCCACCCCCTCCCTAGACATATTAGGACACCTCCAGCCCACTGTTCTTACCCTTGCTTTGCATTGCTGGTGCTGCTGAGCTGACACCCATCAGAGTTTACAGGTACCCTCATAGTTTCACAATATTAAAAAATCTCGCAAGATTTAGAGGTCTTCGGACAGTGTGTGACATCACAAAAGGTGCCAACAGGCCCAGCCATCAAGGACCTGCTGCAACGTTTAGTGCCACATAAGATATAATGTACAAAAACACAGCATGAAAGCACACCTTATTTAAATAAAGTCTCACCCATTCCCTTGTTCCCCACTTTCTTGTACAACTAACTCCAAGGGGACCCCCTTCTTTCTTACAGCTTTTAATCCAAAAAAAGTAGAAAAATGTTAAATATGGCAATAAAGGGTTAAATGAACATCTCCAACTTTTAAGGTAGTCATGTGTCTGACTCCACCTATCTACCCCTGTGCAGTTCAGTCATGCTGAAACATTCACAGTATGAACAGCGGAGCTTCAGGTGTGTATTTCTGCCACCAAAATAGGCTGCATAATTCTTTGCTGTCTCTTGAATAATGATTTTCCATTGGACACACAATGTTTGCAGAACTCCAGAATCTCAAAGAGCCTTCTGTCTGCCAGCACAGTGCTGCGTGTGAATTATCTGGAAGCCCTTCATCCCATCTGTACTTCTCATGAGCTCTTTTTTATGCAGAAGAGATACTATTCTGAGCACTGACATTCGTTTTTTTTTCCAATGCTAAAAGCTGGAAAAGAGCCAGGCAATAAAATACGTCTGCTATTATGTTGTTTTTCTTTGGGCACACAAGACTAGAGAAACTCACCCCAAACAATCCCACTGTTCATTTTTAGTTACAGTAAATACAAAAATTAAATGTTTAGTCACAATAGAAACACTATAAGCTATATCAGATAAGTCAACCTTGCAAAAATTACTATATAAAGGTTTAATTTACTAATGGCAAATAGTACACTGATTGGATACTAGTATCAAATTAGGAACAGGTGTTAAGGTATTTTTCTTTCTAAACAAGGCATGAAAGTACTACTGTTTCTCTGCAAAGATATTAGCTTCCCTTTGTGGTTTGTCCATAAAATGGTCATACCAGTTAGAGATGAGTGGATGCTGTAGTGGAATTTCATGTAAGTTAAATTTTGCAGCAGAACATGCCATTTTACAGAAGTTCGAGGTTCCACCAATACAGTTCTGCTTTTGATTCTCCATTATACAGAATGCCTGTACCACTCTGTTATTTTTTCTCTTTCTATCATGTATTTTTTAAAAAAATCAGAAAATTCAAAGATCTACCCTATTTTGATACTTTGTGAGTGATACTTTTGATGATGAAATTATGTTAGTAGAAACTTTGATAAATAAATTTTGTTTGTTATAAATAAAGTTTATTGAAAAATTATAAACAGGAAACCCAGGCTGATTTTAAAGATTTTGCTTTCTTTAAGATTTTGTAATAAAAAAATTGAATAATTTATTATATTTTTTTTCTGCTGATAAACATATTTTTAATAGAAATTATAATTATATTTTTATTATGACCAGTCCCACTATTTGTGACCAGTAGGATAACATTAAGAGATATATTTGGTATCCATGATGGACCTTTGAGATATACCGATGCTATGATGAAGTACAAATTGATTTTAAAAGCCTATTTTCTTCTGGTCGTCTATCTTTTCTGCACTGTATTTGTAATTGTGTATTTTGCTAAATTAAGAGTCTATAAATAGAGCTGGAATGATGGTGTGAATTGATTCTGCACTGTGATGTTATTGAGGCAGACTCTGTGCATAAAACTCAAGGCTGAATTTCACAGAAGAGATGCGCAGCATTCCGTGACCAAATGTGGAGTGAGGTGAATAGTCCGCTGAACAATCTTGAAAATTTTGCTCATGGTAAAGGGTATAGCAGCCAGTTACTTTATTAACACAGCCCATTCTATGTAGTACTGCATGCATATTTGCAAACTACAGTTTTTAGCATCTACTTTATAGTAGGTGAATTTGCATGAAGGTGTGACTGTGTATAAAGAACATACATGCCCAGCTGTGTCTTACACTTAAAACAGATGTATTGCCATTTTGATGATTTATTGAAAAAAGATGAAACCTGAGCTTTCTTTACAACATATGACTAAAAGTAGAAATATGCTGTGCCAGTACAGAAACTTATAATACAGTTAACACATAATAAATAAGACTGCAACTTTGGTCTTGAGTTCAGGACTAGATTTAGTTTGAAGGCAGTTGATATTAAGCCATGTGTTTTAGGTACCACTGGTTAATATGAAACTTGTCCTTGCTGGTCAGCTATCTGGGTGGCCTTGGCTGTGGTTGCCATGTATCCTGGTGCTCTCTAAAAAAAAAAAGTCATGTCAAACTACCTGCCAGGATCCCTAAAGGTAAGACCACGGAGAGAGGGTAAGTGATTGAAGTGGTTTATTTGGAAACACAGAGTACACTGGTTCAAGATGCAAAGGTGGTAAGACAATGGCAGACTACCTTTCGCAACAATGAAGTATGCAACAATAGTCAATGATGCAGGCACAGTTAGTGTAACGGATAATAGTTCAATGAAACAGCAATAATGTCGACTTAGGTTCGTTCAGATGGTAACTCAGAGCAACAACAGCAGAACCATTGATACAGCAACAGTTCAATAGAAACAAATGTGGTAAAAGAACAAGCTGATCCGTTTAGATGGTAACTCAGAGCAACAGCAGATGAATTAGTGATACAGCGACAGTTCAATAGAATCAAATAAGATGAAGAGAAAGATGATCAGTTTAGATGGTAACCCAGAGCAACCGCAGATGAGTTGCTGGTACAGCAGCAGTTCAATAGAATCAAATGATACGAAGAGCAAGCTGATCCATTTAGATGGTAAACCAGAGCAACCGCAGATGAGTTGCTGGTACAGCAGCAGTTCAATAGAATCAAATGATACGAAGAGCAAACTGATCCATTTAGATGGTAAACCAGAGCAACCGCAGATGAGTTGCTGGTACAGCAGCAGTTCAATAGAATCAAATGATACGAAGAGCAAACTGATCCATTTAGATGGTAAACCAGAGCAACCGCAGATGAGTTGCTGGTACAGCAGCAGTTCAATAGACACAAATATGTTGAAGAACTAGTTGATCCCTTTCAATGGTAACTCAGAACTATGGTAGAAGAATAGCTGGTGCGCAGAGATGAGATGAATCCAATATACAAGAGAGATGAACTCACAGCAGAGATGAGTAACTGTTTAGCATGGATTGTGGCAGCAAGTACGCAGAGATGAGATGAATCCAATACACAACAGGGACGAACTCACAGCAGAGATGAGTAACTGTTTAGCATGGATTGTGGCAGCAGGTACGCAGAGATGAGATGAATCCAATATACAACAGAGATGAACTCACAGCAGAGATGAGTAACTGTTTAGCATGGATTGTGGCAGCAAGTACGCAGAGATGAGATAAATCCAATATAAAGAACAAAGATGAACTCACAGCAGAGATGAGTAACTGTTTAGCATGGATTGTGGCAGCAAGTACGCAGAGATGAGATGAATCCAATACACAACAGGGACGAACTCACAGCAGAGATGAGTAACTGTTTAGCATGGATTGTGGCAGCAGGTACGCAGAGATGAGATGAATCCAATATACAACAGAGATGAACTCACAGCAGAGATGAGTAACTGTTTAGCATGGATTGTGGCAGCAAGTACGCAGAGATGAGATAAATCCAATATAAAGAACAAAGATGAACTCACAGCAGAGATGAGTAACTGTTTAGCATGGATTGTGGCAGCAAGTACGCAGAGATGAGATGAATCCAATACACAACAGGGACGAACTCACAGCAGAGATGAGTAACTGTTTAGCATGGATTGTGGCAGCAGGTACGCAGAGATGAGATGAATCCAATATACAACAGAGATGAACTCACAGCAGAGATGAGTAACTGTTTAGCATGGATTGTGGCAGCAAGTACGCAGAGATGAGATGAATCCAATACACAACAGGGACGAACTCACAGCAGAGATGAGTAACTGTTTAGCATGGATTGTGGCAGCAGGTACGCAGAGATGAGGTGAGATGAATCCAATATACAACAGAAATGAACTCACAGCAGAGATGAAAATCAAGGATAGCTACTCATGAACCAGAATAACCTGATGATCTGGCAAAGGCTGCTTGGAACAGACAGGCTTATATAGGCCAGAAGCAGGTGTAAAACTCCCAGCAATAATGACACAGGTAAGAGCAGTCCAAGTAGCACAGTGACCCCTTTGGTGGGCAGTGGTACTACAGGCAGGATAAATAGTCCAAATAGCACAATGACCCCTTTGGTGGGCAGTGGTACTACAAGCAGGACAAGATCCAACAAGATACCTGCAGAAAGGAGCTGCGGAATGCAAGTTGTGACACTACCATGCACTGGTCATTTTGGTATGAATATTAAAACTTTCTACATGAATATGGAGACCAATCAAGGAAATAGTAATCCACAATTACATTCAGTAGCCTCGAAATCAGTGAGGATTATTGGAAAAATGAGTTCTTACAGGAAAAGAAAATACCTGGGTTTGAGTCCCACTTTAAAATATTCCAATATTCACTATAGAGCCCAATTTGATGATTAATACATAATACAGAGGACATTCTGGTGGTAAATATATGCTAGATAATATCATAGTTAACAATAGGAATATGCCAATTTTGCATACTCCACAGTAGTAGTAAAATGTTCAGTGTGGGTATATGGCTACTTTGAAATCTCGACTGACACCAGGATTATGGTACAACATGATTTTTTGTTAGGTCAGCAGATCAGAGCGATACAGTGAGATCCCAGATCTTAACTGACTAAAATAACTGACAAACATAACTTAAACTGTATCTCCCCAACAGTTTGGAACATTAGCCAGCTGATTGCCAGTCTACCTAGTGTCCCTAACACTTATAAAAGCTATACTATAATCTAACTTAAGTAACCTATACCTGACCTAATTTGCTTCTCTGCCTTTTGGCTAAGATCAAGTGCAGTTGTGGCAGAGCAGTACTTGGTCCTCTGGCCAGGGGCCGGGTAGGCAGCTTATGAAAGCCTGGGACAAACGTGCCTCTGGAGTGGCGACCCAGGGGTGCCATAAATCACTGGTCAAGGGACCTTAAAACACGTGATTATGTTGGCACCCATGCACTTTTGACCACTTTCTTTTTGAGCATCGCTACATTCTTTGCCCTGGCCCTATGGCTGGGCGAGAAAATTTTTATACTAAGCCCAGCCATTAGGCTGGGGCCGTGTCCACTCAGCACTATTTATTTTTTGTTCACGTTTGTCACTTTCACTTTTATGTCACAGTTTCTGGTTTATTTTTGCCATTTTACCATTAATGTGAGGAGTGTGAAGGATAAGATTAGACGTCAGTCTGTGTTTACCTTTCTTGACAGTCAGAAATGGGATGTTTACATGTTGCAGGAATGTTCTCTCCCTTTCTCTAGTTCCTACAGGCATCTGGGGAGGCAGTGGTCTCACGGGCCCTCCTATTGGTCTGGGGGGAGTGACTGTAAGTCTGCAGGGGTCGCCATTCTTATCAGGGGAAGCCTCTTCACACTAGATTCCGTTCAGGAGTTTGTCTGCGGCAGATTGCTTATCGTAGATGTCTCCTGGGTGGGTGAGCCTATCAGGCTTATCTGTGTGTATGCATCCCCGGGTAAGAATGAGCGTTTGGAGCTTTTCCAGACCCTGCGGGCCCAGCTCGCAACCACCAGGGCGGCAGTGATGGCTGGGGACTTTAACTGTCCTATAGAGGAAGATGGAAGGAGTTCCAGTACTAATGCTAAACTTGATGTTTCTTCCAGGTTGTTGCAGGAGATGGTAGCCGAAGCATCCTTGCGGGATGCAGTGGGATCCATGGGGGCCGGCTCTGTGAATAATACTTGGAGCCGCCCCGATGGCTCAGTGTGTTCCCGGATTGACTTTGTGTTTACCTCGAGAGCGGTAAGACAAAACAGGCATGTCATGGTTCCCTGCTTTTTCTCTGATCATAGGGCCATTCTCTTTGAAGGTGTTCTAGGCCACGGGTTTCCTCCCGGCCCTGGCTCCTGAAAGTTGAACTGCGCTCTACTGGGAAAGGAAGAGGTGATGGTTGAGCTGAGGGATGCCTATGTAATGTGGAAAAATGACAAAATGTATTTTGACTGTATGTCTAACTGGTGGGAGTATGTCAAGGGCAAGTTTCGCAGTTTCTTTAAGGCTAAAGGCCGCCAACAGGCGTGTGAGAGGAAGAGAAACTTCAGGAGGCTTCAGCGTCAGCTGCAGTCCCTGCTGGATCTCCAACTCTGCGGCTGGGACGTGAAGGATGATCTGGCTGAGGCCAAGGGGGGCCTGAAAAGGCACTTCGAGGAAGAGGCCAGACGCATCATCTTCCGTTCCAAGGTGGAGAATCTGGAGAAGGGTGAGAAATGTAATTCTTTCTTTTTCAGAAAACTCCACTCCGGCCACACGCCCCTGACTGAACTGCGGGACGAGTCTGGCACCCCCAGGAGGGGGAAGGAGGGCATTATGGGAGTCGTTACAGACTACTACGGCAAACTCTACTCCCCTAAGACTACAGACGACGACGCGGCTGAATCTTTCCTGTCATGTATCACTAACCCTATTGATCCTACAGGTAGAGCAACTATGGATGCCCCCCTCACCCTGGGGGAGCTGCACTCTGCCGCTAAATCCTTTAGGCCGGGCAGGACCCCGGGCAGTGATGGCCTCCCAGCCGAGCTCTATGTAGCGCTGTGGGACCTCATTGGCCCGGACCTGCTAGAGCTGTATGAGGAGATGGTGGTGGAGGGCAGAATGCCTCCTACTCTGAGAGAGAGCTTGATCACGATTTTGTATAAGCGCAAGGGAGAGAGATGTGACCTCAAAAATTGGAGGCCCATCTCCCTCCTGAACGTGGACTACAAGATTTTGGCCAAGGTACTAGCCAACATGCTAAAGGTTGTCATTGGGTGAATTGTTCATCCTAATCAGACTTGTGGCATTCCTGGTAGAAGGATTGCAGACAGCCTTGCGCTGCTGAGGGACACGGTTCATTATATCAAAGACCGCCATGCACATGTGGGCCTGGTCAGTCTTGATCAGGAGAAGGCCTTTGATCGTGTCTCTCATGGTTTTATGCGTAAGGTTCTGTGCAGGTTTGGATTGGGTGATATGTTTTGTTCTTATGTTAACCTGATGTACCTTGATATTTACAGCTCGGTGTTGGTGAACGGCTGGAAGACTGACCCCTTCTCTGTATTGTCTGGGGTCAGACAAGGCTGCCCTCTTTCACCTCTCCTTTTTGTCTGTTGTATAGAGCTCTTTGCGATGTCCATCAGGCGAAACCCAGAGATCAGAGGGATCACCGCACCAGGTCCAGACCGACTAGAGGCCAAGTGTTCGCTCTACATGGACGATGTCACTGTCTTCTGCGCTGATCAGCGTTCGGTGGCAGCACTTGTCCAGACCTGCGACAACTTCGGCCAAGCTTCAGGGGCAAAGGTCAACTGCGGGAAGTCAGAGGCGATGCTATTCGGGCAGTGGCACCTGTCATCCCCCGCTGCATTCCCCTTCACAATCAAGCCGGACTTCATCAAAATCCTAGGAGTTTGGTTTGGTGGAGACGAGGCGGCCCTGAAGTGCTGGGAAGAGAGACTGGCGACAGTCAGGCAAAAGATTGGACTGTGGAGCCCCAGACTCCTTACCATCGAAGGGAAAGCACTGGTGCTGCGCAACGAGATTCTTCCCGTTCTGCAGTACACGGCCCAAGCTTGGCCACCTCTTGCTGCCGTCTGTAAGACCATCACGAGGACAGTCTTTCACTTCATCTGGGGCTCCAAAATGGACAGAGTAAAGCGGTCAGTTATGTACAAGGAGCCCCACAAAAGTGGGAAAGGGATCCCTGATATCCCCACCATGCTGCGGGCCTTCTTTGTTTGCAACTGTATCCGCAGGACACTCCTTGAAAAGAACGTTTGCTCTGCTGGGAAGTCCATGTCCCGCTTTTTCCTTCTTCCTCTTTGGAGGAAACTTGGTTGGGACAAGTGGGACAGCTCCTTCCCTTACAACTGGACTACACCTTGGTTTTACCTGGATGTTGGACAATTTGTTAGGGAGCACCATCTGGAGGGACTTAAACCAGACTTGTGGAAACCTAAAACTATCGACAAGCTCATCATAGCTAAGGACGTTATGGAGTCTGTTCCAGGGCTCCCTGTGGCTACGGCCAAACATGTTTGGGAGAATGTGGCCTCTAAGAGACTGACTAATGGACATAAAGACATTGCATGGATGGCCATCCAGGGGGGTTTGCCTCTCAGGACATTCATGCACTCCCGGAACCTGTGCAGATATGTTCACTGCCCCTTTTGTATTACCAGAAGGGAGACTGCTCAACATATCTTTTGGGACTGTCCCACTGCACAGGCACTGTTGGATGCCCTGGAACATGAACTTAAGGACAGTGTGCCCAGGATTTGCCTTTCATACCATTCGGTATTTTATGGATTATTTCCTGGGACTCACACCGTTGAGGCAATCCAGGAGGCCTGGCGCCTTATGAACTGTTTTAAGGACGCTATGTGGCTTGCCAGGAACCGCCTCATCTTGAAGCGGGAGAAGATGACCATCCAGGACTGTCGCAGGCTTATCCATAGCCTGTTAAGAGACTATAACACCCTTGACAGTCCTGAGGAAGATGAAGATGACGATTGATTGTAATTGATTGATTGTTGTCTCCTCTTCACCTTCTCCCCATTGTTTCTATTTCCAATAAAAAACTTTGGTTTGTGCTCCCCTCCCTCCCCCCCTCCAACCCATTCCCCTTCACAGCATGAAGTATTATTGAATGTCATGTCTATTTATGCACCCTTCCCTTTGTGTCTGTTCTCAATAAAAACTTTTTGCTCATGACTCCATCACCCTACCCCTCTCACCTACCTCCCCCTCACACCCAATGTTATTTTATTGCACTGTGATACGCTTTAAAGTTTGAATGGTTAGTGCAGTACTTGATGTATATAGTGTAGGATGTCATGTCTTGTACTTTATGCCCTGTATTGTACTAAAACGTATGCATGATCATGTCTTACGGTGTACTGTGTACACTTGAATGAAACGTATGAACTGTGTTTTTTGTACTTTATACAAAATAAAGCTACTTTTTCAATCAAAAATACCTGACCTAATTTGCTTCTCTGCCTTTTGGCTAAGATCAAGTGCAGTTGTGGCAGAGCTGTACTTGGTCCTCTGGCCAGGGGCCGGGTAGGCAGCTTATGAAAGCCTGGGACAAATGTGCCTCTGGAGTGGCGACCCAGGGGTGCCATAAATCACTGGTCAAGGGACCTTAAAACACGTGATTATGTTGGCACCCATGCACTTTTGACCACTTTCTTTTTGAGCATCGCTACATTCTTTGCCCTGGCCCTATGGCTGGGCGAGAAAATTTTTATACCAAGCCCAGCCATTAGGCTGGGGCCGTATCCACTCAGCGCTAATTATTTTTTGTTCACGTTTGTCACTTTCACTTTTATGTCACAGTTTCTGGATATTTTTTGGGTGCGGGTAGGCCCTTTTGGGCTCCTGTCCCAGAGAAGATCTAGGGGGTTTGTGCAGCCCTGATGCTCCGGCCCCCCTGAACACCTACGTAGGTCCTCCCTTTCGGAGGTGGACTAGATGTCAAGCCCTGGGTGAAGCTGCGGCGGATCCCAGGGGCTAAATGGGCCCCCCTAGGGGGTCCAAAGACCCTTGCCCCCTAAGGGACCTTTTGGTTCCGGGGGTCGGGGACCAGGGCCCTTTCTTTTTAAAGGAAGGGCCAAGTTCAGCATCCCTTAGTGCACTTTTTTAATGGTTTTGCACCTTTTTTGGGCACTTTGGGTTTTTTGATTGCACGTTCCCAGGCTTTCAATAAAAAAATAAATAAATACCTGACCTAATTAAATACTAATGTCCCATGTTAACTACTAACTAACTTACCAATCTATACTATACATGCTTAAATAAAATGAGCTATCTACACAACCGTCTCAAAGGATTCTTTCACACACACAGCCTTCTTGTTGTGACCATTAAAACACAGCTTTGCTGTTGTGTCAGACTCCCCTGTTCTGCCAGTAGTAGACAGTTCCCAATCATGCAAAGTGGAACATAGTTTCCCCTCTTGTGATACATAGCTCCCCTTTCCTCAGATACTCTTCTCTGTCAGATTTAAGCTAATTTTAGTGATTAGTCCATGGCTGCTCTCATAGTAGTCAATTGGAAGCCGCCTGTCATTGGTTAAGAGTGCAGGTTGTTCTCTCTCGGTTAAACGGAACAGCATCCACAGTCTGATCCTTAGACGGAGCTTTAGGTAACCCAAAGAGGTGAAAATATCTCTATGTAGCTCTGAATAACAGAGAACTTGAACTTTGATCCCACATTGATCCTCTTTTTGACAGACTTTAATTGAACGCATGTTAACCCTGTCCTTGGCTACCATGACAGTTCTTTCAGCTACGTTATAAATGGGAGAACAATAATTTGAAGAGAGAAAGAAAATATACAAAGGAGAAGCATACATAAACTCCTTTTTCATCAGGTGGGGTACTAAATAACGGTGTGTAACACACCGACACTACTCACCCTGACCTAGTTATTCCGAAACTGCCATCCGCAACAGGTTGATGTTGGCGACTATTCATAAAGCTGTCTTGTAACAATTTCTTCGGTGGATGGTAAGTCATTCAAATGACTACCAATATTTTCATCATCATCATCATCATCATCAGCAACATATTTCATAGCACTTTACAATTGGGAACAAACACACTAATAAAACAATACTGGGCAATACAGACAGACAGAGAGGTATAAAGGCCCTGCTTGCAAGCTTACAATCTATTGGATATAAATGTGTTCTGCAAAGCGAAAGGGCTATACAAGGAGAAGGGCAACTTGCATTATATATTAGCCATAATATGGTGCTCTCAGGGTTGGTGCGAGTCCTAGGCAGCGCCCCTACCCCCTCAGAATTGGCACCCCCACCCCCACTGCTTCTTATCTTAGCAGATGGGAGATGGGGACAGCATCATCTGATCCTCAGACTTGGAGCATGGTGCTTGGTTGTGACATCATAGTCAAGCACCACCATCCCAGCATATCACTGACATTGAGGAGCAATAGTTGACAGCTTCAAATGTAAGAAGTATTGTCAATACTTTGTGTTTGGGCAACAAGAGGTATTAGGTAACTCATTCAGTGTTTTAGGTGCCCATTAGCCATTAGTGCCCCAGGTAACCATTCAGGTTCGCCTAATGGTAGTGCCATCCTTAAGTGCTCTGCATACTATACAGATGTGGCTACAATTTCCAATTATCACAAATTGCATAGTGTATTGAATTGAGATAACTTTAATCACGACAATGACTGAAGCAGCCGACACATGCACCGGACTGGGCATACTCAGAGATGGCCAAAGAGGCTAGAGTGGTATTGTGCCATGCCCATGCCCACATTTTGTTATTGGCTTGACATTGCAATGCCACTGGATCACAGTGTGGTTATTTGAAATGGAAACACTGGCCATCCTATGCACTCCGCATTTCACCACTATGTATTCACCAAATAATTGATATTGCTGTATGGTGTTTTTAGTTGAGCTAAATTGCTTATCAAAATTTGTATGCCATGAAGAATAAGATAGGAAGCTAGTTAAACACAAGCAACGTTAAAAGAATTATTTTGGAAAAAGATGGGTCCCATGGAGTAAAGGATAAATCAAGGTGACACATGCTTTTTAATGGATACCATTAAATCTCAAACTAACCTCTATCAAGTCAAGTCCCCTTAGCTAAACTTCTACAAATTGACTTTATAACTGCCATTATTTTCACAGTATTACATTTTCCTAATATACAGATTCCATACACTTACCATTACCTTTTTTTATTTATCTGACTATTATCACTTCTTTCTTACTTTGAACAATCCTGTTAGCAATTTTAATTTAGTTAATCATTATGTAAATCTTTTGCTATTTATACATTATAATTCTGATAATTTAAGTAGTTTCTTCTACCTAACCATCCTGTATCGGTTTAGCAAAATGTTATAACTCAATAAAAAATTATTAAAAAAAAAAAATATCTAAATTTCTAACAATGCAAAATGTTGTCATGTGACTTGTAAATTGCACATTTGTTTTATCCAAAATTACTTATTCATAACTGTCATAGGCATTTATTGTCAAGTATGTTTATGTTGTTGCATGTCAAAACGCTGGTTACACATTTATGCATAAAACATGTTAACAATAAAAGGTTGATAGGTAGTTATATAAAGGCACAATATGATTTTATGTTCCCTTGGGGTAATTTATGGCTTTAAATGTATAACTGTCCTATTTATGTAATTACTTTGATAAAACCTGCCAGCCCCTAAGAATATTTACATTGTGAGAATAAATTATAAAATAAATTGTAATCAAATCCCAGGTTTCATAAATATTCCTATAAACACTACTTGTCTTAAAGCTGAAAGCAAACATTTATGTGCGGTAATACAGATGATTAACTCTCGTGCAATGGAATAGAAAATACTAAAACTAAAGGTATATAAGCATACTGATAAAGATGTAAGTAGCTTGTAGACTATTTTAGTTAGTATTCATAGGTTGCTTGTATGAGATTGGTAGTAGTATATGTAGACTCATTGGCTCAGGAAGTGTTGGATGCATTTGCGCTCGAATATTAGCAGGAAAAGTTGCATGCATGAAAATGATTATTTTCATGAATATGTTCAGTCAGATTCATCTCACGATGCATCCAGATCAATGTTGAAACCATAGGATATAAAGAACCCATGCAAGAAATAATATGATGTTATATAGCACATTGCTTCAGACATTACAACTGGCACAGATAAAGATTCCTTTCCTGGCTGGCATCAGAGTGGCCTTACCTGTCTCCTGTACTGGACCAATGTTAGTTTGAACCAATTTAAGGGATGGAGTACGTCTATAAGACCGCAAGTGAAAGTTATGAAATTCAGTAATATATAGTAAAGCATTCCTCATCAGGTTCCAGTAATTTCTTATAGTGGAAGGCTCAAAACATTACAGGAACTAACAAAACAGAAGAGTTATACAGTATGGTGCCACCCGCTAAGGTATAATTTAACTTACATCCTTGAATTTCAAAACCTTTTGCTGACTTCATAATTTAATGATAAAAATATATTGGGTGACATTGGCACTACAGGGGAGACTTGTCAGACTACTATGATGCCTTCATGGAAGGGTGCTTTTTCCTGTCATTAATTGTAGCAACACACAACCTATAACCACATGCATCACTTGCATTAGGGCCAGTGCCACCATCAGAAATCGTGGGGCCTAGTACAATAAAGCAGGCAGGGCCCCCCGATGATCCCCCCCACGATGAACCAGGGCCATCTTTTCGACTGGGCACGATGGGCAGGTGCCTGGGGGCCCAGGGGGAAAGGGGGCCCAAGGCAATGAAAAAAAAAAATCCTGAAAAAGAAAAACGAAAAAAAAAAACAACAACTTACCTTTTGTGGTCACAATCCGGCTCCCTCCCTGGTCCTCTCTTCCATGGAGGGGGTCAGACTTAGGTGATTGAAAGGTAAGTCAAGGGGGGGCCCTAATATATATATATATATATATATATATATATATATATAATTATATGTATATATATAATATATAATATATATTTTATGTAAAAAAAAGTGATTATATGTGTATATATATATATATATATATATATATATATATATATATATATATATATGGAATAGAACACGATATCAGATTGGCGCTTTACCCAATGTATGGATAATAAATACAATGATAATCAAAAAGTGATAATAAACAAAGATATAAATAAACATAAAACATAAACAAAACACCTCCACAAATATGTGTGGCAGCCAAGTCTCCAATATCGGATGGTTAGACCGAAAAGAGGTATCAAAATGATAAGTTATGGAAGGACGACGCCTTCAGGTGTAAAAACAGATAATTGTGTATATATAGTCAGTAAGCTCAGAGAGTCCAGAGACCATAAAATCCTGAGAAAAATAGTAATGCAGGTGGATATCAGCATATAACAGCATATATCAGCAAATCAGGTGAGACACTGTGCAGATTAATAGTGTAGTAGTGTGCGTACCAGAAATAAGTAAAATAACAGCTTATCTGTATATAGGCTCCTCAGTCATCCCAGGTGGTGATTTCCTTTGCTCGCAGAGACAAGATGCAAATATAGTATGTTCTATTAATAACTGCTGCATCACCGCTCAATAGTAGGAAAGATATAAGAAAGCCATATGGTGTAGTATTTTTGCAAACAATTTATTCAGCAGATTAAAAATATAAAATGCAAACTCACAATGAAGATAATAAATATAAGCTTATCTGTATAATATACAGACTAGATCACTGGTAGTCATATCCCTGGAGGTAGTTAAAGATGTCCCTCTATAGGCTCCATACAAAAGCTCAGGAAAGGGTGATATCTTAATTTGTTACTCCCAGGGTAGTTCAGTGAAACAGGCAGGGTCTCAGATAGTACAGTTGTGGGCCTCAACGTGTTTCGTTCAGTTTGAACTTCATCAGGATGACAACAGGAAGTTTGGCATTTGGAATGCACAATCTCCTCAGAGCCTGAGCCATCATGCAGTGTCAATGTTATTAGGAGCAGAAAGTTGCTTATGATCACAACACTGACAGATTCACACCCCAGAATGCCATTTTCTAGGACCAGCATTCTAGACCCTAAATGAAACATGCTCAGAAACTAAGTTTGCACTGTCACTCTGAGAAGCATAGGAGAGTGTGCATCGGATGCACTCACCTCCTAGGTATAGGGGTTTACATCTAGCAAGGGCTGACTTGTGAGCCACACGCAAATGTGCCTTAAATAGGCTTGATAGACAGTTGCAAGGACAATAAGACAATACTTTGAAACAAAACCAGAGAAAAAACAAGCCCGCACTTGGTATATTCCATATTATATATGGTACCAACTGCATGGCAATAAGCCCGCGCTTGGTACATCCTATATTGTATATGATAACAGCTGTGTGGCACTATAAATGCCCATATATGTATACAAAGTAAAACCGAGCACAGACTTGTTTTTTCTCTGTTCCAATTTTATACACCAACCAATGGCGCTGAAAATTATTGTAATAACATTTCCAGATATTTAAACTCAGTGAAATAGTCAGTAAAAGTTCATTATTGGTCAGATATTGACAAACAATCCTCCTTAAAGGTTAGATTCTTCCACCTATAAATAGTTTTTCAATGTCCAATCTCCAATCTCCAAACTTATATCACATTTGGAGGATGTGTGGAATTTCATATTCATACCCTTAAAACCTTTTCTCTGGTTTTATATGCCATGCAGCTGGTACCATATATAATATGGGATATACCGACCGCGGGTTTGTTTTTTCGCTTGTTTATATCATAAATGAGTCATAAGTATTCGGTGACATGTCTACATTGTGACTGTCTTTGGGGACTGGTTTTAGACAAGATAGGGCTAAGGCAAAGACCAACTAAGGGGTCTCATATTGTTAACCGGAAAAACACCTGCTACCATTCTGTCTCCCAGTATACAACACAAAGCGGTTCTGGAGGCAAGTGTATAAATCTGATCCCATTCTGATGGCAAGCATACTATACAGAATCACATTTTGAAAGAGAGTATACAATGCAGGTCCCATTTGTTGAGTCTAGTTTGTGATGCAAACACAAATTGTGGTGACTAGTGTTGTAGAACTGTAGAACTGAGTTCAAATCAAAAGCAGAGGCTGGAGAACTGTGACAACATGTCTTTACTGTGTTGTATATACTAAGAACTGAAGATGGCTGTCAGGTATTTCCTATCAGCAAGCACTTCCTGAATGGCAAGTGGATGGCAGTGATGTCCTTTCCACCAAACACACATAGCATACATCTACATCCTTTTTTTTTTTTAAAACAAAGTAACAATCAACAGGTGTGTGTGTGCAAGATAGTGTGACAGGTGTTGGATGTGAGTACAGTGTGCAAATGAAAATACACATGAATTGGTAATACCGAAAGTTACATAACAAAGTCCTGATATTTAGTATTAGGCCTGGAGATTCTGCCAGACCTCGTGATGAAGAAAGGAGGTATTGATGTGTGCTGTGTTGAACAGGGCTTACTATTGGTCAGGGGTATAGGACTGTCCTGCACTGAAATTGATGCTTCTTCAGAAGACCCATTGTCCACATTGATAGGTGTTCTGACACCCTCAGACGATATTCCATGGGGTGGGGGTGCTGGCTCACATACCCCTAAGAGGTGACGCTTATTGTGCTGAAGGGCACCATTGGATTGCACCACGTAACTCTTGGGCTTGTTGGAGAATCATTGCACAGTCCCGACTCTGTCAAACCTGACTGGATGCAGACAGTCTGCGCCAGGGACAGCGGTCTTAGCAGATGAGAGGTTTTGTTGTGATTGGCTTTGAGCCATAACCTGGGCTTCTCCAGAGCACTCTGCACATTGGTCTCAATGGCTGGTGTTAGGGTGGTAGGAATGATAGTGCGAGTGTGTCTGGACAGAAGGCATTGAGAAGGAGAAGGGAGCTCATCCCTTGGGGTATTTCTCAAGTTAGGGAGCACCATGAATACATCTGAACCATCTCTGTAGCATTTGTCTAACAGGTGCTTTGCAGAACGTACTGCTAGTCCATTAGATTGTGGATAGCCTGGACTGCTAGTGACATGTGAGATGTTCCATTCATTAGTGAAGGACTGGAATTCACCACTCATAAATTGCATGGCGTTGTCAGTGAGCAGCTTGCGTGGTATACCATGGGTAGAGAACTGTCTTTTCATTTTGTTAATGACTGCGGCACTCGTCAGTTTAGGAAGCTTGCCTATCTCAAACCAACCCGAATATGAGTCCACTAAAACAAGGTGCTCTTTTCTCCTCCACACAAAAAGATCTGCAGCAACGATGGACCAAGGTAGGTCAGGTACTTCATGGAGAGCAAACAGTTCTTTGGCATGATGGGGCCATAGAGCATTGCAGGGTACACAAGCAGAGACTACCCGCTCAATGTCAGGAGCCATAGAGGGCCAATACAATGCATCCTTAGCAAAGTGGCCTCCCGCCGGGGTACCGCTGCTGGGCATAAAATCCTTGGAGAGCAAATGAGATTACAAACTACTGACCACACAAGAGGATGCCCTCTGATGTTAACTCATCCCGTAAAGCAAAGAATAACTTGCGGTCACAACTCAATTCCCTGGAGGAAGATGGCCATCATGCAGGACAACATGCGACAACAGTTGACAAAGGTCATCCCTGAGTGTAATATCATGCAGCTCTTCCATACGCCAAAAGGAGAGGACATCAAACGCCATAACATCCATGTCATCGTCAGCATCAGGGAATTTGAGTCTGGAAGGTGACCCCGTGATAAAGCATCAGCTACGTTGAGGTCCTTTCCATGCTTGTACACCACATCGAGATGATACCTTTGGAGCTTGAGCATGAATCATTGGATACGTGCCAAATCAGTGTGCATAGGTTTGCAGAGAATAGTGATCTTAAATGAAGAGGTATCTTATTTCAGTCTTCTGAACAAAACCATGTTACAATGCAAGGGGTGCAAACTAGTTTTCTGTTTTGCACATAAGTTAAATACTGACTGTTTTTTCATGTAGCACACAAATACTTGATAGCTTATTTGTACACTAAAATTTAAAGTTGATATTTGTGTGCTACATGTAAAAACAGTTAGTATTTAACTTATGTGCAAAACAAAAAATAGTTTGCACCCCTTGCATTGTAACATGGTTTTGTCCAGGAGACTGTAAAAAGATACCACTTCATTTAAGATCCTTAATGAATCAGGCCCTTGGTGATCTGTTTCAACCACTACTGGACGTCCATAGATGAACTCATGGAATTTTTGACAGGCAAAGACAAGGGCAAGCAGTTCCTTTTCAATATGAGTGTATCGTGACTCAGTGTCTGTAAGGGCTCTGGACGCAAAACTGACAGTTTTGTTGCATTGCAAACAAACAGCACCAAGACCACGCTGGGAAGCATCAGCAGAGGTGACCACAGGAACAAGTACATAAAAGAACTAGAGCACTGGGCTAGAAGTGATCATAACCTTGAGGAGAGCAATACCATCAGCATGACAGCCCAATCAACACCATTCAACGTCATTGTGTAAAAGCTAGTGGAGCGGAGCTGTGACATCCCTGTAGTGAGGCAGAAGTTAGACAGGTTATTTGTCATACCTAGAATTCGCTGCAAACTCAGCTTGTCTGTGGAGATGGGTATTTGCTGGTTGGCCTGTGTGTTGGCTGGATCCGGCTTGACACCCTCTGAGGTTAGAAGATGGCCAACATATAGGACCTCAGTAACTCTGAAACAACATTTGTCAGGGTTTAACTGCATGTTGATTTCATGAATCTTGTGGAGCACTTTGCAGAGGCACATGTCATGTTCCTACATCGTGCAACCCCACACGAGGATGTCATCAATGATGATCTCACAAGGGTATCTCTCAAAGAGGTGTTCCATGCTGTGTTGGAACACTTCACTGCCGGTACAGATGCTATAGGGCATTTGGAGGAATGCATGTCTCCCCATAGGTGTCATAAATATAGTGAGTAAAGATAACTCCTTGTAAAATGTGATCTGTCAGAACCCGCACTTGACATCCAGAGTGGTGAATATCTTTGCATTTGTCATGTCGGCAATGACTTGCTCCACATTATTTGTCTCCTTATCAACTATGGTAGTAAATATTTCACCCTTTTCAGCCCTGAGGTCAACACTTTCACACTGAAGACCGGGGTCAGGATTGTTTTCTGGCGGTTTATAAACTGTATGGACTCTGTGCGGTGGGCTGCTGGAACGTGCACTGTAACGTTTATTGAAAGCAGGACATTTGTGATGTTCATAGGAATGGCAACTGCCGCAATTCACACAGTGTGCTTGTTGTTGCTCGTGTTGCCGGAGGTCACATATATCAGACTCTTTTTTCACCTTATTGCACTTTTGCGGGACTGCTCATGTAACATGCATATGTGTATAGCAGTGTCCAGTGTCAGTATCTTCTCCCGCAGGAGATGCGTACGAGTGACATCATCATAAGTCCCACACACAATTCTGTCCCTGATAAGCTCACTTGATAAGTTACCATATTCACATTCCTTTGCTAATAGTTTTAATCTGGCAGCATATGACTGGACGCTTACAGAGGGGCTCAAATTTTTTTTATTAGTGTGTCTGGATCCTTCTGATCCTCCCCCTCTGAATAGACAAACATGTTAGCTGTATCTACAGCTTCAGCACCAGCTAAATTGAGCAGGGTGTATGCCTGTACTTTTTTTGATTTGTCTGAGAGTCCAGCACAGTAGTATACATGCCACTCCTTCTTGAATTTGAGCCACGCGTCTGCAATGGCGTTTTCAAAAACAAGTGGATCTATGCGTCAGAGACCATGTTCTATCGCAGTCAACCTTCTGACACCATGTAGAAGTGTCTGAGTTAAAATCAAAAGCAGAGGCTGGAGAACTGTGAGACCATGTCTTTACTGTGTGGTATATACTGAGAACAGAAGATGGCTGCCAATTATTCCCTGTCAGCCAGCACTTCCTGAATAGCAAGTGGATGGCAGTGATGTCACTTCCACCAAACACACATAGCATACATCTACAAGTGTATAATGCATTTTCACCATTGGTTGCTGGTATTTAATGTAGAACTCCATTCTGATTGCTTGTACATTATGTAGACCTTAGTTCTAATGGCTTGCATACAATGAGGACCTCAGTTCTTGTTGCTAGCCTGTTATGAAATTATAAATGGGAAATGTCAAGCTGTTGTCAAGCTACAAAACCAAGCATGTCCTATAAACCAATGATGGCCAGGGAATGTTGAGATTGTTATTCTTTATTATCTGAGTGCCACAGGGTGATTTCCTTTGTGCAGACTAGCACACACAACTGCATGTCTTTATTTTTCTAGTCTCACAACTGGTGTACAACTACTGAACAGCGTTCCATTTGGCTGCTGAAGTCGGTAGCTCTTTGTTAGACTTGGGCCTTGAGAAAATGCCAGCCCTTGCAGTCTTGTTTACATATTTCATTTACATTAGCATTTATGCACATAAGAGGGCACTTTCCTGTATAAGTGCATCTGGTTGGTACAAAAAAATATACCATTGAGATGTTGTTGACCAGACCAAAGTTCAGTCAATGATATCTCCATGCATGTTTAAAAATAATGTCATTTTGTAGGGGTAAAAGTGTGATTGCCCCCGTAAACCTACAACCGCCATTACTTAAAGCTCATTTAAATAGCTCTTCCCACAGGTAAATCTCATATTTGCATGTGTGCACTTTTTCCTATGGAACTCAGAGACAGCTGCTGGCAGATCATACTAGGAGTTATAGTTTATCAACAACAGTACAGCCAAAAAATGTAAGGCAGCTTAGCTTTATGCTTTCACTTGTATCATAAATGTCAGTCATTCTTATGAAAAAAAGCATATTTGAATGTAGCACAATATCTAGTTATTTTTAATTGTTACTTTTCAAGAGTTTTTGCTTAAAATTATTGCAATCTTGTTTGACAGCGTAATTTGCTCTGTTCTTCTTCAGAAAGGTCAGCCTCAAATTACAGTTATGTAGATTTTCACATGCGATTTGCTGCACACTTAACACATGCTGCTCACTGTACTGTGCTGGTGGCTAATGTCCTTCTGAGCAACCTGCTATTTATGTGCTAGTCTGGAAATGTGTGGAAGTCTATGTTCCATGAAGTATATTTACTGACTAGACAATTACACTTGGAGTTGTTAATTACAGATTTTTCATCCGAGCAGCTCTTTTTCCACAGTGACTCACACTCAACGTATCTTTCAATAAAAATGCATCACTAATCACATTGAATTGGTAAAGTAGATTTCATGCAGTAGCCATCTATGCTGTTCGATGTTCAATAATAGCATTCACAGTTGTTACAATACACATGTTGTCAGAGAACAAGTATTGTGAATACTAAATTATTAGAAGCAGTGCATGACTTTAGGCAACACAAAGAGATACTGTAAACTCACTCTGTTGTCCTATGACATCAGAGGTTTCTCTCTGTGTACAATTCCATATTCCATCAATATTTGTATTACTTAAAACACACACAATCTTTGACATACTGTTATAGGCAGAACTATCTTAATATATATTGTCAATTTTACACAATGTCTTTCAGTACTTTTTTTTATTAGGATTAAGTGATTAGTTTATGACATAAGCATTGGATAAGTTTATGATCATGGAACCACATACCTTACTCAGAATAAATAGTACATTTTATCAGAATAAGAGAAGAGGAAAACAGATATCTGTAATAGATCACATGCATCTTAATAACATATATATATATATATATATATATATATATATATATATATATATATATGTTTGTGTGTATATATATATATATATATATATATATATATATATATATATATATATATATAAAATCAAGGACCTAACCATACAGTCTACATTTGTGATACAAAATGGGTCAATCTTAAGCGCTCAGTGACTTCATGTGTGGTACTGTTATAGAATATACCACAGTCAACTGTAAGTGATATTATTAGAAAGTGGAAGCATTTAGGAACAACTGCAATGTAGCCCTGAACCGGAAGAGCACGTAAAATCACAGAGAGGGGTCAACGACCGCTAAGGCGCATGTTGCATAAAAGTTGTCAACGCTCTGCTGATTCCATACCTGAAGAGTTCCAACCTTCCACTGACAGTAATGTAAGCACAAAAACTGTGCGGCAGGAACTTAATGAAAAGGGTTTCCATGGCCGAGCAGCTGCTTGCAAACCTCACATCACCAAGACCAATGCCGAGCATCGGATGGAGTGGTGTAAAGCACACTGACACTGGACTGTGGAGCAGTGCAAACGTGTTCTGTGGAGTGACGAATCATGCTTCTCTGTTTGGCAGTCAGATGGGCCAGTCTGGGTTTGGCATTATCTGCCTGACTGCATCATGCCAACTGTGAAGTTTGGTGGAGGAGGGGTAATGGTATGGGGCTGTTTTTCAGGGGTTGGGCTAGGCCTCTTATCTCCAGTGAAGGGCAAACTTAATGCTTCAGCATACCAAGTCACTTTGGAAAATGCTAGGCTTCCAACTTTGTGGCAACAGTTTGGGGAAGGCCCTTTTCTATTCCAGCATAACTGTGCCCCAGTGCACAAAGTGAGAACTACAAATACATGGTTTGATGAGTTCAGTGTGGAAGAACTTGACTAACCCGAGCACCTTTGGGATGAACTGGAATTGAGATTGCGAGCCAGGACTTCTTGTCCAACATCAGTGCCTGACCTCATAAAGGCTCTACAGAATGAATGGGCACAAACTCCCACAGAAACACTCCAACATCTTGTGGAAATCCTTCCAAGAAGAGTGCAAGTTGATATCGCTGCAAAAGAGGGACCAACTCCATATCAAACGTCTAAATACTTTTGTCCATATAGTGTCAGTATCCACATTTCCTCTTCATACCAATATATAGCTCCATTGTGCCCTTGTTTTACTCTTTACTTCTTGTAAATTCACATTTTGTCACAAGGTTTCTTAGGTTGAAAATGTTTGTTTACCTAGTGTTTTGACTCTTGTCTCTTTATGTTATGTGTTATGTTTTCCCACTGCCCAGGTCTGTCAAATTTTGTGGTGCCCTATAAGTAAACATTGTTGCTATTATTATTATTATTATTATTATTATTATTACTATTATTATTAATGTGGATTTACATAATTAGATGGATTGTGCTATTTTACAGTATTTGGAGCCCAAAAGTTAACATGGGGTGTCTTTTATGGAAAACACAAACTTCATGTCACATGGGCATTTCTCATAATTATAGGAGTTCTTCCGGACTCAAAACAATGATCCAAAGTAATAAAAATAATTCTGTTAAAGGATATCATTGCTGAGAAGTAAATTAATATTTACATAGTGCTGGCCTTTTTTACTTGTACATGAGTAAGCCTTTTGTTAGTTTTATGGTATGTTCCCTACCAGGCCCCAGTCTGTAACAGCAGCAAACCTTGTTTCTTAACAAACCCACTCGCCTGATTCACGTAGTCATAGTGAGGCTGTCAATACCCCTCCTATTGTTAAGCTGCCTAGCAGTTTATGTCCTCCCCTGCCTAGGACTCAACCCATAAATCCTTAAATCTTATAATAAGAAGACCAGGGGGTAAATGTATGAAAGTCCGATTTTTTCAACTAGCCGGAAATTGGCGACTTTGCATTTAAAATTTAAAGCAGCGCTGGCTTGTAAAGGCAAACTTGCCTTTACAAGCCATCGCTGCTTTAAATTTTACCTGCAAAGTCGCCGATTTCCTGAGAGTTGAAAAAATCGGATTTTCAAACATTTACCCCCAGGAGACATAATTGGCGAAGAGAGGCCACAGCTTTAATTATGTGAAATGGTAGCCAAGAAAGTATTAGTAAACCATCATCTCTAGCCATAACAACAAATAACCCTTTGGGGCTGGCTGTACGCCCCAACACGACCAGAAGGTGAAGCACCCACTCTCCCTATCTCAATACTGAACCCCCACAAGGGTGGTGCCCAAGGTGCCCAAGACCCCCCCACAAGGGTGGTGTCACAACTTACAACCGCACTAGGAAGGAAACTAGCACCAAATCAAGGACACTGACTGCGGTGATTTCCTGCCTTTCTGTGCTCCATCTTAAAATAAAGATGTTAGTGTACAACCAGCATTTCATAAACATTAAAAACACAATAAAGATGTGAATGGGAAGCAAATTCACAGAGCCAAGAGACTCACTCCAATACACTGCTAAATCCTCCCTACACTCACTGGTCCATTCCCATAACTCAACCCAGCAGCAGAAATGTAACTGTTACTTTATCTTATACCCTCTCATACATAGGAATCCTAACCTAACTTTGGCATTTAAATGTCTTCATGCTTATGCAGCCCTCAGTTATCAATCTGTAGGCATGGGATGGCTCGACAGCTCCGTCCATGTGTCTGTCGGTCAGTTGTGGTGCAAGCATAATAAGAGTGTAATTGATAACCTATCTATACTTATGTGAATCAGGGGAGCTAAAAGATTACTGTTACACATTGGGACTCACCAGGGGAAATTTGGCCACACTCCTTCATTGTCCAATCACACTTCAATCCACATTGGCAGCATCCATAAACTGTAGGCTGCACCCGCATGTGCAGATAGTAAAAATGCTACCCCGTTATTTGAAAAAGCATGTATTAAAGCAATCTAAGGGGTAAATGTATTTGTCAAATCACCAATTTTCGGCTATTTAGACGGCCATATTTAAGACTACAATTTTATTAGCAGCAAAATTCACCGCGTTTTGCCTTTAATAAAAATCACCGTTTTTAATATGGCCACATAAATAGCCCAAAATTGACGATTTGACGAAACCACAACTTAATACGCTTACCCCAATATATCTTTGCCAAAAGGAGTGTGAATGTCTTTTTAAACAAGTGATGTTTTCTATTCATTCCCTTTTTTTATTTACTGTGGAAGCAGGAGAGTTAATAGGAAGCAAGGTGTGGGCAGGAGAATCTTGGTGCTCTTTAATTCCTTTGCAGACAATATTCAGAGCCATAATGATGACTCGTCATGCTTATGGAACAGACATACCACTGAAGCATGAAAGATTTCCACAGGGGGAAGACTTGCTAACCTCCAGGCAGCATGGAAGATGGATAAACAAGCGTGCTATGACTTTTATTAATCAAGAATTTTATCTAGTTATATCCAGTAAAAGCCTTGCTGCACTGACAAAAACAAATTCTCAGTGAACTGAACATAAAGCTGACATCCCACATGACATATTACACACATTACACACCAAGGCAAACTGTAAAGTTGCTTGCTCATTTTTTAATCTGGCTAGTGCAGTGATCGTCTAAACCTTAGCAGAATTTTGAGGTTCCAATGTTGTAATCCCTTTTGTTATCATAATATTATTGGTGTCGCTGAGAGAAATTACAGATGTTACAGGGATGTTTGAGATAGATGAGGCATATTTTTTAAATAAAAAAAACTTTATGTGTATTTGTGCTGCTTTGAAATTAATGAATGTAGAACTTTGCTGTAGCCAATCAGAGTGTTAGAACCTTCAGTATAGAGCCAACCTCCTTGCCCTTGTCATATATAGCAATATGAATACATTAATTTTGCTTCGTATTGAGGTACATTTTATAGCACAACTCTCCTGCACCAGACAGGAGCCTCACATCACTATACTGTGTGGTTCTTACATTTAGTGGCTCAGACTGGTTACATTTTGGCTAGACCCTCCCACTTCAGACTTGCAATAAACACAGAGGAATTGGCTGAGCGGAAATATTCCATTTTACTGTTAAACAATGAAATGTTAGTGTGATTTGAAATGAAGTTCCTAAATCCAACTAGTTTGGACAGCTGCTTTTGCCCAAATCATTTTTCACCATTATTTAGGAGGGCAGGTTAGAGACACATGTGGGTCCTGGGAGTGTAGCGTTGGTGGTCTGTGCTCTGATTTGTTAATAATGTCAGGAAGCTACTTATACAGTGGCAGCCAATCAGAGTCTAATGTACAAGTACTGTAGCTTCCTGCCTGGCACTATTAACCAATCTATGCATTTGGAACAACCTGCTACTTGTTATTAGAGATGGGCAAATCAATGTGACTGATTATAAACTTCAGCATTTCAAGAGTTTGTTTGCGAATCAGCCCAGACTTTCACCAAAATTCATGGAATAATTTACGCTCATTGGAGAATCAGGATATGGAATGCAAAGAAACCGATCAAACATATGTAAAAAAAACAAAACTATTTATGTGTATTTACATATGTTTGATCTATTCATGTTATATTCCCAGAAAGCTTTCAGAACATATTGACATTTATATAAGTATAAGTGAACTGGCCATTCACTTTTATCTTTAATAATAAGGTATCCCTTCAGGTTCCAGGAGCCATTTATCATCTGTGCATGATATGTTTTATCCACATGTATTGTTACTCTAAGATCTGTCTGTTCATTACACTTACCCCAGATTTGGTTTTGTGTATAAATCATTTGTTCTCAGATAGCACATTATTTTATTGTCTTTTTGTGTTTTAGAGTCATTTTTGTCCTTTGTTTTATTAAAATTGGTTTGATATCAGATAAACTCTGCCATAGTTATTTCATATTAAACACTCCTTTGGCACACCTTATATATGTTTATAGATCTTTATATATGTTTATAGATCTAAATTAGTTGGTTTGGCACCCCTTCAGTGAGGTTGCAACAGGATTTCCCTTTTTTTTAATTATTTACATGTCTTCTGAGATATGAGCGCACAAGAGTAATTTGTTTAATTTGGTTCCACTGTGGACCTGATTCATGGTCAGACTACATCTGTTGCGTAGCGTAACGTGCATGAAATAGATTTGCATATGCCCAGAAATAGACATTACTCCAATTAATGCAATTGCATACAATTTGTGTCCGCACGTAACTGTCACTTATGACTGTCTATGGCTTAAGAGGAAGCCATGTAAGTAAGAGTGTTCCAATGCACATGCAGTCGACTCTAATCCTGTGTTTGTATTAAGTGCACTTGTTTTCAGCCGTATCGTATGCACCCACTACAGCTCAGGTGTAGATGCCAACTTAACGTGATGACTGACATGGCATATTCTTTTAATTAAAAATTACATGTATACTTGTCAGCAGCTATCATAAAACATAACTTTACTTTATGCAAATAAGGTATACTATAAAAATACAATGTTTTATTTAAAAATAAATATTTATATAAATGATTATACTGTTAACAATTGTTATTTTACATTTTGATTGAATAAAAATGTATTCATTCTGATGTGAACTTTTATTGTACTTACATACAGTATGTGCGTAACATGTAGTCTGTTCTGTGTGTCTACGTGTGTCTACGTACAGCAAGTACTGTTTAGGCAGAACATAATTCCATCCAGATTCAAATCAAAATGTATCTTGAGAGTCGATTGGAATTGAATACGGCTGGAACTATGCTCAAATTGCATGCTCTTTTTAAACATGCAACTCACGTGAAAGTTGCTTTCGGAAATGAATCAGGCCCTGTGTGTCGAGATTGATTGATTGATTCATTCATTCATTCTTATAAAGATGATTGTGCAGAACAAGATGATGGGATTTGCAGAGAAGCAGAAGTTTGCACATTTGAAAGAGAGCAGTCTTGACTACAATTTTGAACCAGCGCAGAGCTAATGATCTTATGGTTTCATACTACAGAATTAATGGGATACACATTACACTTTTACATTTGCACTTCTAGGTGCACTCCAAGCAATGTCAAAAAAGCTTCTCACTCACAAAAATGACATGTTATACAGAAAGTCTCAAAGTTCCCCCACTCTCATGACTAATTTGAGCTGTAGATGAGGCTAAACCAAGCAGTATTTTATGGAAATAACAGGATGGTTTAATTAAATGCAAGAGGTGATTCTAATGTGATAAGAGGTTGGACTTTGATGTGACATATACACTTTTACACAGAGCGCCTCTTGTGATTTTATTTTGCTTCTACAGAAACCTCTCTTCTGGTTTACTGACGCATCTTGCTCAGGCTCAGAAGAGCAGAACGATGGCTTCGGAGGAGGTGGGGGGGGGGGATTAAAATTCATTGTAGCCCCTACCCAAAAAAAAGTTTGCAATGGTGCAGTAATTACCTTTGATACCCCTACCTGTATCAATTGAAATCCATCTTTTGCCTTAGGCATTAAGGATATTTTTTCATCCTGGTTCTTTTGATTTGTGCCACAGACTCCTAAATTGTATATCACTGAATACTGAAATGTCTTGGTCTCTAGAGCTTACAAACTAATTGTTAGTGTCTTGGAGACAGGAGAATGAAGTGAAATGAGAGATCTTTTATACATTTTTTTTTTTCGCCTTCATATTCCCCAAGTAGCCTGTACTATACGAGAAATAAGACTGGCAAAGTTGAAACCACATCAGCAATGGTCTTGACAATCCTATCAATGGACAATTCAGTATGAGCAGACATTATTGACACAAGACATGACCTCAAGGGATTTGCTTGAAGAAGGAAATGTAAAGCGCATTTATAATTTAGACTTACTTTTCTATAAAGAATCCTTTTCAGTTCGTCTAGAGAAGTTGCTTAGCAACCTCTATTGCAGGAAAACATCATCCATGCAGCAACATAAATATGAAAATTACAGAGACTGTGTACATGGAAAAAAAAAAGACTTTGAATAGTAAAAGCATCAACATGCATGCAAATGCAGTAATAAGATGTAGCTTTCAAGTGACTTCAACAAATACAGTAAGGTTATGTTCTCATGTGACAGCACAAAGGAAGCCAGGGTTATATTTAAAGGAAATGTTATTTATGCTTGAATGGATCCCTACTAGCAGGGTGCTCATTATTTATTTGCTGATTCATCTCTTATGTATAACCTATCAGTATTTTTTTTTTTCTAATTTCTAAAACTTAACTTTCAATGAGAGCACATAGATGCAGTGTTATGTCATATTCTTTCTAACCAGCCATTTCTCCATAAGATAATTGTGTCCACTTATTTTCAACTTTAATGTTCAGAGCTGAAACACTGTAAATGACATTGTATTAAAGATTTTTTTTAAATTGTATTCAGCTGTTGCAATTTGAAAGTTAATGGGAAAATGGAAGCACAGGGACTAGAACAGTTGAGTGTTTGATTGTAAGCTTGCGAGCAGGGTTCTCTTAACTCTTACCTGTATGTATTACTCAGTATTGTTTTATTAATGTTTGTTCCCAATTGTAAAGCGCTACGGAATTTGCTGATGCTATATAAATAAATGATGATGATGATGATGATGTGTTGGTTTGTTGGGTGCTGTTCCAAAAGTAAAAAGACATAGTAGATTGGGGTCCAGAGATGGGCACATAAGGAAATAGTTCCTTAATGGCATAATCATCCACGATGAGGATGAACATCATCCTATGCTCAAATGTGGTCAGTTGAGAATGAACATTTAACACTAAATGATAAGCCGAAATCTGTAAGGGGCAAAAAAAAAGAACAAATATGCTCAAACAATCCCACATTACAGAGTATATTGTGCAAGAAAAGAATCATAGTGCAAGTGTTAACGACTAAAGCAATGAAAAGTAATTATATATCCTCATAAAATTATTTAGAATAAACAAATATAATGGATGATAAACATGTGTCATTTGTGTAGAATGTAAAGCAAACTGTATTTGGTGATTCTGGAGATATAGCTTCCCAATGAAATGTCATTAGGCAACCTATTTTCTGAAACTGCTTACAAATTTACATCAAGTGGTGGTGATGAAAAAGTTACATAACCGAATGCCTCTTACACTCAGCAGGCACATGAGAAGCATAACAAAATTGCTTGCCCCACTGATCGCATTGGAAAGCCAGAAACTCTTCCTATCCTGCTCTTGAAAATAGTTTTAAATGTGAATTAAAGTACAATTTATCATATTGTAAGTGAAATAATTTGAATAATGTAATACTACTCAGAGTCATGGCTGCTAGCAGTCCCTCCCCTGCAACCTTACAAATAAGCAACAAGAAAGTTCCAAATTCAAGAAATATAATCCACATATTATGTAAAACGCCAGTTGCCATGACAAGTCAAAAATCATCGGCTTGGGAAATTTTCAGAATGACACAGATAACATGGCAATGGACAAGTGCATAGTATGTGCACAAGGTGGCACTGGAGGTTGTCAGAGAATAAAGATGAAGCAGATGAGAGAGCATCAGTCTTCTTTGGGAGAAACACACAAGCCCTGAAAACCCAGATGACAGTTTTTTTTTTAAACAAGAACAATTTAATTGCACATCTAGCATTGTTATTCTTGCTAATGGTGATAAGAGTGATGTTTTATTGATAGTTCTAGGATTGAAATTGCACTTGATGATAATTGTGAAGTGCAAAGTTCTCAGTCATCGTTACTTGCTCTTTGTTCACTGCTGGAATTAGAGGGAAACACTGCAGCAGGAGGACATCCTAGAGCACATTTTGTAATTGCGCACTTAGCAAAAATGATAGCTTTAGAAATGATGCTTTGCAAGTTTGTTATTTCATCATTTCAGTAGTTGAGGTCTTGTGCAGAACTGAGATGACAAGTACCTAGTTGATACATTTTTAAAGCAAATCTGTATTTGCCTTATACACCAATATATTTAACAAAATAGAGGTCAATTTTGAAATCTAATTTGTCTCCAATTCATGCCACAACGGATATATGGTCAAGTGAATATGGAGAGGGTCAATACATGTCTTTCACTGCAACTGGGAGCCTCAGGAGGAAGCTTTTGCGTCCAAAATGTAAACGGAGAATGTGTACCACAAAAATGGCACATTTACGTGTCTATTCTGAGCTGCAAGATTCTTGAGATATGTGCGTTAAATGTGTCTGCATGAAGATAAGTTTAAAGTGTACAAGTACTCATTGAGTGTATCTATTTGCTGCTGCATACTAGAGATGCCAGTCATCACAATCAACTTGGGTTGCATGCAACTAATGTGGAAGGACGAACAGTGTGGGGTCCCACTACAAACTATCAACCAGCACCCGACTATGAAAGGTTGGGATTATTACACTATAACAGTGGAACCACAGTGTAGGATTCCCCTGTCATAGTGGAGCACAGCCAACTCAACGCAGGGTTGAAATCCCTAGGAGAATTGGTCCTGTAAATCAATATACAGCCATGTCCCAGGAAAAACAGCCCTGAGCTGATAGCAGTGGGGCTCCTTCCAACACCCCTACATTGTGGGTCTTGGGGTAATAATGTGTAATAATAGCGCTACAAGCACCATCATGGCCTAGCATCCAGGTGCACTGGGACCTGTAGTGCAGCAGGGATATATTACTGTTAAAATAACAGACACCATGGTAAAGTATTTTATTGAAAAAAACACACACCCATACACCCCCTTTACCAATTTATTGCTCACCTAATATCATTTTTACAGCTTGTAACGCATTGCTAAGAAAAAGCCTACCAGTTACAAGTACTTGCTCCTTGCGGAGCCGCAATGCTATTGCTTGTAATCCATACAGACTGGCTTCACTCTTATATATCATGGTGGCTTAGTGGTTAGCACTAGTGCCTCCCAGCACTTGGATCATGAGTTTGAGTCCTGACCATGGCCTTATCTGTGTGGAGTTTGCATGGGTTTCCTCTGGGTGCTCTGGTTTTCTCCCACACTCCAGAAATATACTAGTAGGTTAATTAGCTGCTATTAAATTGACCTTAGTTCCTCTCGTTCTCTCTCTTGTGTGTATGTTAGGGAATTAAGACTGTATGCTTCAATGGGGGAGGGACTGATGTCAGCTCTCTGTACAGCGCTGCAAAATTAGTGGTGCTATATAAATAGCTGATGATGATTATTGAGATACATTGTAGAAATTCATTGAGTATATACCCCACATTGGATATAAGCAGTACTAGCCAATATAGGGTGGCCTTTCCATGCTCTGACCAAACAGCGCAAAGTTTTGTAGAGGGGGCATTTTTTACGGACCTGATTCACCTACGGAATTTAGCCCTGTGTGGAAAGGCTAGGGCTGTGTATTATTATTACTGGGAGCCCCCACTGCGGGCTTTACTGTTATAGTGTCCCCAACCCAGCCTGCCATAGACTAATGCGGTTAGTGGCTTTTTCAGAGGGACGTCACGCTGTTTGTCCCCTTCCCTGAAATTGCCATTACCAGCCCAGGCTACTTATTGATTTCAATTTTTTTTTTTAACAGAACGATTCTATACATCTTAATCAAGTTCATGATGCTGACTTGTGTCTTGAATATGCCACCACATGTTGATATGCTTAAAGCATATTTTCTGACACACTTTAAATGTATCCTCATGCGTATGTGTCTCTCATCCACTTACATTACATCATCACATTCCTGTTTATAGGACATCTTTCGAGCTGAATCCACTCTATGGAATTCTCTCCCTCGCACGATAAGACTTTCTTCTGGTCTACAAACGTTCAAGCGTTTTCTCTTCTGGCAAGCTTATAATATTCCTCGACCACCCGCTTAACCTCTCTAGATTGCCCTATTACCACCCTTTACACAATTCACACAAGACAACAACACTCTGAACCCCTGACTAACATTGCTGTATGACTGGATCATATAGAATACTAATCACTTTTTACCTTTGTAAACTGGATGGACTGAAATGCAAAATGTAGACTTAACCTCATCTGTCTGACTCCCATTGAGCCGTAGATTGTAAGCTTGCGAGCAGGGCCTTCTCACCTCTTTGTCTAAATTACAGAGTATTGTCTATTACTATGTTTGTCCCCATTTGTAGAGCCCTACGGAAGTTTCTGGCGCTATATACATAAATGATGATGATAATGAGTTATGTGTTATTTTGCAATGTGCATTTCATAAGATATCACAGCAAATTGTGATTTATAGGAAGAACTAATTTGTTAATTTTGTGCTGAAATTAGTCTGAGTTTTAATTTTGGGGGTTTGTACAAGCTGGTAACAGCAGCAAATACAGGATTTTAATGGATACCATTCTACCCCTACAATTGAAACCAATCTCCTTATATGGATAAGGCTGAATAAATATCCACAGCCTTTGCAGTTGATATTGTCTCACATTTCTAGGGATGTGCACGGGCGACTTTTGAGGTCTCGTGTTTTGTGTTTTGGATCCGGATTTTCTCGATGTTTTGGGTTCGGATTTGTTTCGCAAAACACCTGCCGAAAGGTTTTGGTTCGGATTTAAGGTTTTGGATTCGGATTTTTTTTTAAAAAAGCATAAAAAGTTAAAAAAAATCAATTTTTTGGGCTTATTTTCACTCCTACGCTATTATTGACCTCAATAACATTCAATAACAAGCATTTCCACTAATTTACCGTGTATTCTGAACACCTCATAATATAGTTCTTAGTCCAAAACGTTGCAACGAGCTATCTTTCTGGACTGCGTAGTGGAGTGGTCCCCACAATATAATAAGAAAACCATCAACTGGTCTTAATCGCACCAAAACATGTACCTGGACTGCGTAGAGGAGTGGGTCACCACGATATAAATTAAAAACCCTGAACTTGTATGATTCGCACCAATAATGTACCTGGACTGCGTAGAGGAGTGGGTCACCACAATATATATAATAAGAAAACCATCAACTGGTATGAATCGCACCAAATAATGTACCTGGACTGCGTAGAGGAGTGGGTCACCACAATATAAATTAAAAACCCTGAACTTGTATGATTCGCACCAATAATGTACCTGGACTGCGTAGAGAAGTGGGTCACCACAATATAAATTAAAAACCCTGAACTTGTATAATTCGCTCCAATAATGTACCTGGACTGCGTAGAGGAGTGGGTCACCACAATATAAATTAAAAACCCTGTACTTGTATGATTCGCACCAATAATGTACCTGGACTGCGTAGAGGAGTGGGTCACCACAATATATATAATAAGAAAACCATCAACTGGTATGAATCGCACCGAATAATGTACCTGGACTGCGTAGAGGAGTGGGTCACCACAATATATATAATAAGAAAACCATCAACTGGTATGAATCGCACCGAATAATGTACCTGGACTGTGTAGAAGAGTGGGTCACCACAATATAAATTAAAAACCTTGAACTTGTATGATTCGCACCAATAATGTACCTGGACTGCGTAGAGGAGTGGGTCACCACAATATAAATTAAAAACCCTGAACTTGTATGATTCGCTCCAATAATGTACCTGGACTGCGTAGAGGAGTGGGTCACCACAATATAAATTAAAAAACCTGAACTTGTATGATTCGCACCAATAATGTACCTGGACTGCGTAGAAGAGTGGGTCACCACAATATATATAATAAGAAAACCATCAACTAAAATGAATCTCACCGAATAATGTACCTGGACTGCGTAGAGGAGTGGGTCACCACAATATTATTAAAAAACCCTACACAGGTCTGAATTCCACCCAAAAAGTTTATGGACTGCGTAGTGTAGTGTTCCCCAGAATATTATTTAAAATTTTTGCAGCAACAGTCAACGTTGTTTAATATCTGATACACCTCTATCTGGACTGCATAGTGGAGTGGCCCCGGTACCCAATTTGGTACCGGGGCCACAATACCTCCTCCAAACATGGTACAGACCATTCGTCATTGAGATCCCATCAAGTATGTTAAAGACAGACAGGGTCGAAGTGTTATTGGTTGACTTTGTAAACCAAAAAACTCTCCCTGTTGCACATAGTCGTGCAATGAAGACTGACTTTTTCATTTAAAGGCACCATCTTTCAAGTGTAGTGTTTGTAAGTCATATTATACTTTTGGTAAAATTGGTTTATTTTGTTCCTCTTTATGGTAACTACTAATAGAATTAAAGTATTAAATAGAAGCGGCAGTTCCTCTTTATGGGAATTAGTAATAGAATTAAAGTATTAAATAGAATTAAAGTATTAAATAGAGTGGTATAGAGTGGTAGTGTGGTATAGAGTGGTCCCCACAATATAATAATAAAACCCTCAACTGGTCTTAATTCCACCAAACAAGTATCTGGACTGCGTAGTGGGGTGGCCCCGGTACCCAATTTGATACCGGGGCCACAATAAAATAAATACACCCTCAACTGGTCTGAATTCCACCAAACAAGTATCTGGACTGCGTAGTGGGGTGGTCCCGGTACCCAATTTGATACCGGGGCCACAATACCTCCTCCAATTTCCAAGTGTAGTATTTATAACATCTTAACACTACACTAATTCTAGCACGTCAAAACCTCTTGTTTTAAATAATGACAGGGCATTTAACTTTTGATTTAATTTATTTAATTTGTTGGCATTTTCTTTTACTTTTTGAACATGGCAAACGACTGTTGAATGGTCACATAATGCCAAAAAAAAGTTGCAAGATGGAATTGTCCTTGGGCCCTCCCACCCACCCTTATGTTGTTGAAATAGGACATGCACACTTTAACAAACCAATCATTTTAGCGACAGGGCCTACCAAACTACTGTGGCTGAAATGATTGGTTTGTTTGGGCCCCCACACCAATAAAACAATTCATCTCTCCCTGTACAAACTAAACAGGCTCTACTGAGGAAAGATGTCGTCCTCATCCTCAACCTCTGATTCCTCTCCCCCTACAGTGTGTACTTCCTCCTCCTCACACATTATCAATTCGTCCCCGCTGGACTCCACAACCACAGTCCCTCTGTACTGTCTGGAGGGCAGTGCTGTACTTGATTGAGTAATTGATTATTCATTTTTATAAACATCATTTTTTCAACGTTGTGAGGAAGCAACCTCCTTCGCCGCTCACTGACCAGGTTCCCCGCTGCACTAAAAACTCTTTCCGAGTACACACTGGAGGGGGGACAACTCAGTTAAAAAATAGAGCCAGTTTGTACAGGGGCTTCCAAACTGCCTTTTGGAGTTCTAGCACGTCACTACCTCTAGTTAATTTAGATTGCAAGGCTTGTAAATATAAATATAAATACTTTGAAGATAAAAAAAGCAGGCTGCACAGACTGTGGAGCTAGAAAGTGAAATTAAATGGACCACGTTACTTTGGTAGCTATCTATGCCCCCCCCCCCCCGCCTTACACTTGTAGTTGAATATAAATAAAGCAGCCTGCATAGACTGTAGAACTAGAAATTCAAATATACAAAGAAATGGACAAAGGCAGTTTGGTATCTGTCTGCATCAGATCCCCTCTCCACTAGGAGTAAAACAGAAAACTTTTCAGCCATTATATAATCTAGAATATAAATAGAAATTGAGAAAGGCAATTTGGTATCTGTCTGCATCATAATCATCAACATCCTCCTCAGCGCCAGCTACATCAATATCCTCCTCCCAGTGTACAACATTCACACCTTCATTAGCCAAATCTGTAACTGGACTGTGGGTGATCCTTCCAGCATATGCAGAGGGCGTGCTGCAAATGCTGGATGGAGTCACCTCTTCCCGTACAGTGATGGGAAGGTCAGGGTTCACAACCAACAACACCCTTTGACTCGCCTTGGGGATTTGTGATGTCATCTGTTTAGAAGGCAGAGTTCTTTGCTGTTTTATTGTTGTTGCTGACAGCATAACTCTCTTAAATTTTTTGTAGGGGGGGGAGGAGGGCTTAGATCCTTGGGTGAAGCTGGACCACTAGTCATGAACACGGGCCAGGGCCTAAGCCGTTCCTTGCCACTCCGTGTTGTAAATGGCATATTGGCAACTTTACGTTTCTCCTCAGATGATTTTAAGTTTCTCTTTTTGCTATTTTTGGAGAACTTGGGCTTTTTGGATTTTACATGCCCTGTACTAGGAGATTGGGCATCAGGCTTGCCAGACGACGTTGATGGCATTTCATCATCTATGTCATGACTAGTGGCAGCAGCTTCAGCATTAGGAGGAAGTGGGTCTTGATCTTTCCCTACTTTATCCTCCAAATTTTGGTTTTCCATTATATGTAGCACAAGAGAGCGTACCCCTAAGCCTCACACACTCGGCAAAGCCTTTAAAAATTATATGCGGCACAGGAGAGTAGCACTGGACTTATACTGCTGAATCAGTGAACTTTGTAATAGCCGTACCACTGAACTTATACACTGCTGAATCAGTGAACTTTGTAATAGCAGTACCACTGGACTTTTACTGCTGAATGTGTGAACTTGGTAATATTGCAGTACCAATGGGCTTATATACTGCTGGATTGGCTTTGCAAATTTGGTTATAATTTTTTTTTTTTTTATTATTATTTTTTTTTTTTATAACTTTTTTTTTAAAAAAACTTGGGAATAATGGGGAAAAACTATGCCCTTAGAAGCACAGAGCACAGGACACAGCACCACTGGACTGAACAGGACACAGCGCAGGACCCAGCAGCACTACTGAACTCAGCAGGACAGAGCACAGGACACAGCACCACTGGACTGATACTGCAGAATGTGTGAACTTTGTAATATTGCAGAACCACTGGACTTTTACTGCTGAATGTGTGAACTTGGTAATATTGCAGTACCAATGGGCTTATACTGCAGGATTGGTTGTGCAAATTTTGTTGTAATTAAAAAAAAATGTAATTAGTTTTTTGTATTTTTTTTAAATAACTTTTTTTTATTTTTTGAAACACTTTGGAATATTGGGGAAATAACTATGCCCTTAGAAGCACAGAGCACAGGACACAGCATCACTGGACTGAACAGGACACAGCACAGGACCCAGCAGCACCACTGACCTCAGAAGGACAGAGCACAGGACACAGCACCACTGGACTGAGCACAGCACAGCACAGCACAGCACAGAACTTAACTGAACAGCACAGAATTTAACTGAACAGCACGAGATATAGCAGGACAGAGGACCACCTAACACACCCTCCCTCTAACCTGATCAATGCCTGAGTGAAGATGGCGGCGACTAGCGGGGAATTTATAGGATCCGAGTATCGCGAGATCCGACAACGGGATTATGAGTCAGAGCCTCAGTTTCAGATTTGAATTTGGCGCCAATACCCGGATCTGTCTCGGATCCGACTCGGATCGGCAACGTTCCGGTGGGCTCGGATTTCATAAATCCGAGTGCGCTCATCTCTACACATTTCTAACCCAAAGAACAATTATCAAGCCCTGACTGATTTAAACACGATGCCAGGTTTCAGAATTATTGACAATACTTAAGAGGCTCTCAATATTAGTCCTGGGACAGACATTAAAATAAATTATTGCTTCCATTACATATTTGAAGATTGCCTAAAAACACTGAAGTTAACCATACCCGTAAGGCAGGGGAAAATTCAGCTTTTAATATTTACAGATTAGTCTGTTCTTGTTTGGTGAGTAACCAGGAGAACAATCTCGTTCAATTTCATTACATAGTAATCTTGGTTTTGGAAGCCACCCTCTTATAGTTCCCTGTAGATTATAATAGTTCACATTAGGCCCTCTGATAAAGTTAACTATGTAGTTCTTCAAAATATTACATAGGGAATATTTATCTCCTCACAGGATATACTGTTTCTAATGTGGCTGAGTTATACACCTTTGCACGTAAAGGCTCTGGGGATAGTCCAAATTTATTCTGCATGCCGGTGCAAGGTTTCACGGCTCCCTAGGCAAAGTTTCAAACTCCCCCCCCCCCACACACACAACAGATACCCACTTTCCAGACTCTCAGATACTTGACTTTAAAACACAAAAACAAAAAAAAAGCTAAAAAGGTAAAAAAGGTCCTGATGCAGTGATGTTTAATGCAGAACAGTGTCCAGACTTCACTGCTCCCTGGGGGCAAACACAGGAGAGGTATTCAGGTGTTAGATTTAGAACACAAAAACTTGACACAATAAGCCAACAACAGACAATTTTCTGTGATGATTTGAGTTCTTGTCTATGTATTATGCATTGGTTAAAAGAAAAGGGCATCTTCTTTCCTGTATTGGCCCAAATGAAAATGTCATTATACAGTTCTCCCTTCATCACACAGCTATCCCTTCATCACACATCTGCCCCTCAATCACACAGCTTTCCCTCCATTACAATGTCCCATCCCCATCACACTACTGCCCCCTTCATCACAATATCCCCTCTGCTTCCCAATGTCACCCTGCATTACACTGTACCTCGCATCACACTGTCCCCCCTACAATGCCCCCCCTCCATCACACTACTGCCCCCTGCATCACAATATCCCCTCTGCTTCCCAATGTCATCCTGCATTACACTGTCCCTCGCATCACACCCTTCCCCCTACATCACAATGCCCCCCTGCATCACACTACTGCCCCCTGCATCACACTGTCCCCCTATATCAATGCCCTATCTCCATCACAATTCCTCCCCTGCATCCAAATGTCCCTCCTCCATTACACTGTCCCCCCTCAATCACAATGACACCGGCTACAGCACACTGTATCCCTGCATAAATGTTCCCCTCCATCACACTGTCCCCCTCCATCACAATGCCCCTCCTGCATCCCAATGTACCCCCTCCATAACACTACCTCCCTCCATCACAATGTCACGCTGCATCACACTATCCCCCCTGCATCCCAATGCCCCCTCATACATCACACTGTCCCCTTGCATCAATGTCCCCCTCCATCACACTGCCCCCCTCCATCAAAATGTCCCCCTTGAATCACACTGCCTCCCCTGCATCACACTCTCCCCTCTGCATCCCAATGCTCCCCATACATCACACTACCCCCCTGCATCAATTTCCCCCCTCCATGACAATGCCCCTCCTGCATCCCAATGTCCCTCATGTATCATACTTCCCCCTCCATCACACTGCCCCCCTGCATCACACTGTGCCCTTGTATTACACTGTCCCCCTGCATCACATTCTCCCCCCTCCATCATAATGCGTCCATTCTCTCATCGACAGTAAGGGGGGGTGCCGATCAGTTCCCCCATGGATCTGAAGCAGTGCAGTGGCCGCAGGGCCGTACTTACCGCTAGGCAACCTAGGCACCTGCCTAGGGCCTAGCGGCTCTCGGGGGCCCAGCTGGGGGGGACAGGAGCAATTGGGAAAAAAAAACTAAATAAAAAAAAAAATCGGCCCCTCCCCCGACTCGCGGCATCCCCCCCCCGCGACTTGTGCGGGGGGAAGGGGGGGATGCCGCGAGTCGGGGGAGGGGGTCGGGTGCCGTGAGTCGGGGAAGGGGCCACACGGGGCTGGTGTGGTGGCTGGTTTCCTCCCTCCCTCCTCTGTGTGGCCTGCTGTGTGTCACATGGGACGTGCATGACATGACAGATGCCGTCCCATGTGTGAAGGGGATGAAGACTCCAGTCCACAGCTCCTAGATGGAAAAAGGTAAGTTGGGGGAGGGGTAGGGTAGTATATTAATAGTAGAGATGGGCGGGTCCGGTTCTCCGAGAACCGAACCCACCCGAACTTTGGGTATCCGAGTACCGAGCTGAGCAGCTCGGTACTCTCCCGCCCATTCCGAATCCAAATCGAGGCCGAACGTCATTGTGACGTTGTCGGATCTCGGGACTCGGTTCTCGCGATACTTCAACTTTATAAATACACGCCTCCACAGCAATCCATCGCCATTTGACAGAGGGAGAGAGCAGGGTGTAGTCATAGGCTAATTAGAGCAGGGACAGAGAATACAATATTGTTCTTGCAATTGCTCTAACCAAAATCGCTAGTGCAGAGAGGAGGATAGAGGTTTATTATTTTTTCTTCATATTTGGCACTCCCCAGCGCTTTTGGGGTGTCCCCCATAATTGTGCATTAATAGTTCTGGCTGTCAAAAGTCATATCTGTCAGCAGTATCTACTAAATAATTTGTAGCACACCTCAGTGCTTTTGGGGTGTCCTCCCTAATTGTGCATTAATATTTCTGGCTGTCAAAAGTCATATCTGTCAGCAGTATCTACTAAATAATTTGTAGCACACCTCAGTGTTTTTGGGGTGTCCTCCCTAATTGTGCATTAATATTTCTGGCTGTCAAAAGTCATATCTGTCAGCAGTATCTACTAAATAATTTTTAGCACTCCTCAGTGTTCTTGGGGTGTCCTCCCTAATTGTGTATTAATATTTCTGGCTGTCAAAAGTCATATCTGTCAGCAGTATCTACTAAATAATTTTTAGCACTCCTCAGTGTTTTTGGGGTGTCCTCCCTAATTGTGCATTAATATTTCTGGCTGTCAAAAGTCATATCTGTCAGCAGTATCTACTAAATAATTTTTAGCACTCCTCAGTGTTTTTGGGGTGTCCTCCCTAATTGTGCATTAATATTTCTGGCTGTCAAAAGTCATATCTGTCAGCAGTATCTACTAAATAATTTTTAGCACTCCTCAGTGTTTTTGGGGTGTCCTCCCTAATTGTGCATTAATATTTCTGGCTGTCAAAAGTCATATCTGTCAGCAGTATCTACTAAATAATTTTTAGCACTCCTCAGTGTTTTTGGGGTGTCCTCCCTAATTGTGCATTAATATTTCTGGCTGTCAAAAGTCATATCTGTCAGCAGTATCTACTAAATAATTTTTAGCACTCCTCAGTGTTTTTGGGGTGTCCTCCCTAATTGTGCATTAATATTTCTGGCTGTCAAAAGTCATATCTGTCAGCAGTATCTACTAAATAATTTTTAGCACTCCTCAGTGTTTTTGGGGTGTCCTCCCTAATTGTGCATTAATATTTCTGGCTGTCAAAAGTCATATCTGTCAGCAGTATCTACTAAATAATTTTTAGCACTCCTCAGTGTTTTTGGGGTGTCCTCCCTAATTGTGCATTAATATTTCTGGCTGTCAAAAGTCATATCTGTCAGCAGTATCTACTAAATAATTTTTAGCACTCCTCAGTGTTTTTAGGGTGTCCTCCCTAATTGTGCATTAATATTTCTGGCTGTCAAAAGTCATATCTGTCAGCAGTATCTACTAAATAATTTTTAGCACTCCTCAGTGTTTTTGGGGTGTCCTCCCTAATTGTGCATTAATATTTCTGGCTGTCAAAAGTCATATCTGTCAGCAGTATCTACTAAATAATTTTTAGCACTCCTCAGTGTTTTTGGGATGTCCTCCCTAATTGTGCATTAATATTTCTGGCTGTCAAAAGTCATATCTGTCAGCAGTATCTACTAAATAATTTTTAGCACTCCTCAGTGTTTTTGGGGTGTCCTCCCTAATTGTGCATTAATATTTCTGGCTGTCAAAAGTCATATCTGTCAGCAGTATCTACTAAATAATTTTTAGCACTCCTCAGTGTTTTTGGGGTGTCCTCCCTAATTGTGCATTAATATTTCTGGCTGTCAAAAGTCATATCTGTCAGCAGTATCTACTAAATAATTTTTAGCACTCCTCAGTGTTTTTGGGGTGTCCTCCCTAATTGTGCATTAATATTTCTGGCTGTCAAAAGTCATAACTGTCAGCAGAATCTACTAAATAATTTTTAGCACTCCCCAGTGGTTTGCGCTCAGAATGGATTCAAAGCAGTCCACATAAGATCTAAATGAGCAACCAGGTTCTGTCACCAGTCCTGATGTTAGTGTTCCCAGTACGTCATCTGGCCAAGGCGATGTCAAACAACAGAGTGTTTTCAAATTAGTGCAAAAAACAAAAACCAAAAATTTTTTTACTGTATTGAAGCGAAAAAGAAGTGTAACTGAGCAAAAGTTAAGTGACGATAAAAAAAAAATTGCAAGCATGCCATTCTACACACGCAGTGGCAAAGAGAGAATGAGGCCTTCACCTTTGGCTATTAGTGGCAGATCCCAAAAAGTTACCCAGCCTACAATTGGTGCACAACTACTGTTACGCGTCAAAGCCGAGCTGCAAGATAACAGTGAGGCATTACAGGAGAATATTTGCTCTGATTCACAAATGACAACAATCCCTGTGGAGAGTCCATCCAACAGTGGGATGTCTAATCGTGAGCATTCTGCTGATGTGTGCCTAATAGCCCGAGTGTAGCCGGTGATACCCAAATTGAGGATGCCACTTTGGAATTAGAGGAGGATGAGAGGGAGATTTGTGTAGGCGACGAGGGCGCTAATGAGGATGTTGATGAGGATGAGGTTGTTTGTGTAAGTCCTGCACCAGTGGCAGCAGTTCTGGCACGTGACAAGAAAAAGGCCATTGTCATGCCTGGGCATAAAACAAAAAAATCCACTTCTTATGTGTGGAATTATTTCTACCCAAATCCAGACAACAATTGTATAGCCATTTGTAGTGTATGTGAAGCCACCGTCAGTCGAGGGAGGGACCTTAACCATCTTGGAACCTCGTCTATGTTACGCCATTTAACGAGAGTTCATGGCAAAGTGTTGGGAAAAGCTGAAAGTTCTTCCCAAAAGAATACAAGCACTCCCTCATCAGCTAAGACCCTCCGCTCACCGACATACCGACGGCTACAAAATACACCCACCACACCATCCTCATCAATATCCTCAGTAGCGCTCGGAGTTAGCCCGGCATCCCACTTAAGGCTGGATGACTCCGGCACTATTATTGATTCCTCTGAAGAAAGCGTTAGTCCTGCTGCTGCTGTTGCTGCTGCTGGGGGTGAATCGTCATCCCAGAGGCAGGTGAATAAAATGAGCAGTCCTACATTTCAGCAATTAACTGTGAAACAATCATTTGCGAGGGGAAGCAAATATGACAGCAGTCACCCAGTCGCCAAGCGAATCACAGACGCCATGGCTGCAATGTTAGTGTTAGATCTGCGTCCAATCTCCACAATAAACGCAGCTGGTTTTTCACAGTTAATTGAGGTTTTGTGTCCGCGTTACAGAATTCCATCGCGACACCATTTCTCCCGTAAAGCTATTCCACAACTATACCAAAAAGTGTGTAAAAATGTAGAGATTGCGCTGAAAAATGCCATTCTGCCCACTGTTCACTTAACCACAGATATGTGGACAAGTGGAAGTGGCCAAACCAAAGACTATATGACTGTGACAGCCCACTGGGTTGGTCATTCACCTTCACCAGCAGGAACAGCAGCAGCATGTACACCACTACGTAACATTTGTCACAGGCAGGCCACTCTTTGTATCACCGGCTTCACTAACAGGCATACGGCTGACAATTTGTTACGCAAACTGAGAGATGTGATTGATGCATGGCTTATACCACTCGGACTCTCCCCAGTGTATGTCATTTCAGATAACGCCAACAAAATAGTGCGAGCATTACAGCTGGGTGATTTCCAACATATTCCCTGTTTTGCTCACACCATCAACTTGGTGGTGCAGAGCTTCCTACGAAATAACCGTGAGGTGCAGGAGATGCTTTCGGTGGCCCGTAAAATTTCAGGCCATTTCAGGCATTCAGCCACAGCATGTAGGAGATTACAGCAGCTCCAAGAGCAGTTTAACTTGCCCTGCCACCAACTTAAGCAAGAGGTGGTAACTCGGTGGAATTCCACCCTGTACATGCTTCAGAGGATGGAGGAACAGCGCAAAGCCATCCAAGCATATTGCACAAGTCATGACATTGGGAAAGGAGGGGGGATGTATTTCACTCTTGCACAGTGGGGAATCCTTTCAGTGCTGTGCAAGGTGCTGAAACCATTTGAAGTTGTGACATGTGAGGTCAGTGCTGACTCTGCTAGTTTGAGCCAAGTCATTCCTTTAATTAGACTATTGGAAAAGCAGCTTGAGAAAATGAAGGAGGAGCTGAAAGCAAGCAATTCAGCAAAGTATGTTGGCCTTGTCGATCAAGTACTTAATTCGCTTCACAATGATCCTCGAGTTATTAAGATATTGAACTCGGATCAGTACGTTTTGGCCACTGTGCTTGATCCAAGGTTTAAAACCTACATTGAGTCTTTACTTGTAAATGAGCGAGATGTGAACTTTTGCAAGGAGCTATTGCTCAGCAAGTTGGCCGCTGAACTGGGCCTCGGCTTGACGACGTGTCCTCCTTCACTTTCTCAAGCTGTTGCTCGTAAAAAATTAAATTTCCAAAAAAGAAGCAGGGAAGACACAGGGGGCAGACCAGAACAATTTAACATCTGGGCTGGTTTGAAGGATTTTTCAAAAAAATGTGTCACTTTGCCCATAACTCCATCCAATATGAGTATAAACATGCAAAGGATGGTGGAGGATTACTTTCAAGAGGTAGTTGATATGGAAATGTCAGACAGTCCCTTTCCTTACTGGGAAGAAAAGCAGGCCATTTGGAAACCCATGTACAAACTTGCTTTGCAATACCTAAGCTGCCCACCCTCCAGTGTGTACTCTGAACGAGTGTTCAGCACAGCAGGGAACTTAGTCAGTGATCGCCGTAGAAGGTTACTTCCCAAAAATGTGGAGAAAATGATGTTTATAAAAATGAACTACATCTTCCACGAGGAAGGCCTTCACCATCCAAGACATCCAAGCACTGACTGTTCTCTAATGGCGGATTCAAGCGGCGATGAATTGATAGTCTGTGATGATGACGTACACACTGATGAGGGTGAGGATTAAGCTGAAGATGATGCCGATAACATCTTTTTAAAACTTTCTATGTAAGTGTAGGGTGCAATCTACCCCCAAAGAGGAAAGGGACTTGTGGCATTTCCATATCACATACCATCTTGAAAGGCTGCTGTTAGGGCAATTTATCCTTAAGGGTAGGGTGTCATAGACAGAGTGACCCTAAACTGGCTTTGTCCATTTTTCATAATATTGTACAGTCTATAATGGCTGAATTTTTGGGTATTTTATACAAGTGGAGGGGGGCCTAGAGAGACAGAAACCAAACTGGCTTTTTCCATGTCAATTAATATTGTACAGTCTATAATGGCTGAATTTTTTGGTATTTTATACAAGTGGAGGGGGGCCTAGAGAGACAGAGTGACCCCAAACTGTCTTTCTCCATGTCAATTAATATTGTACAGTCTATAATGGCTGAATTTTTTAGTATTTTATACAAGTGGAGGGGGGCCTAGAGAGACAGAAACCAAACTGGCTTTCTCCATGTCAATTAATATTGTACAGTCTATAATGGCTGAATTTTTTGGTATTTTATACAAGTGGAGGGGGGCCTTGAGAGACAGAAACCAAACTGGCTTTCTCCATGTCAATTAATATTGTACAGTCTATAATGGCTGAATTTTTTGGTATTTTATACAAGTGGAGGGGGGCCTTGAGAGACAGAAACCAAACTGGCTTTCTCCATGTCAATTAATATTGTACAGTCTATAATGGCTGAATTTTTTGGTATTTTATACAAGTGGAGGGGGGCCTTGAGAGACAGAAACCAAACTGGCTTTTTCCATTTCTTTACATATTTAACTATAAGTGTAGGGTGTAATATACATTCAAAGACGATGGCTGCATTGCCAATATGCATAGATGGAGAGGAAGACAATCTGTTTTGTGTGTAGAATAGGCCTACCAATGAAGAATTAAACTGTTTTTTTGGATGATTTATTACCTCAACAATTAGATTACTTGTCTCAAAAACAGTTGGAGCACTAAATTGGGTTAATTTAGGCCCAAAAACATGGATTTTCCCAAAAAATAGCAAAACAAAACCAAACAAAACCAAAACCAAAACCAAAACACGCAATGGCGGTTTTGCAAAACCAAAACCAAAACCAAAACACGACGGTAATCCAGATCCAAAACCGAATCCAAAACCAAAACACGGGGGTCAGTGACCATCTCTAATTAATAGTGTGTGTATTATGTGTGTGTGTGTGAGGGGCCACTGTGTCCGTGTATTATGTGTGTGTGTATGAGGGGCCACTGCGTGTGTGTATTATGTGTGTGTGTGCGAGGGGCACTGTGTGCGTGTATTATGTGTGTGTGTGTGCGAGGAGCCACTGCGTGCGTGTATTATGTGTGTGTGTGAGGGGCCACTGTGTGCGTGTATTATGTGTGTGTGTGTGAGGGGCCACTGTGTGCATGTATTATGTGTGTGTGTGTGTGTGTGTGTGTGTGAGGGGGCACTGCATGCGTGTATTATGTGTGTGTGTGTGTGTGAGGGGCCACTGTGTTGCATGTATTATGTGTGTGTGTGTGCTAGCGGCACTGCGTGCATGTATTATGTGTGTGTGAGGGGCCACTGTGTGTGTGTATTATGTGTGTGTGAGGGGCCACTGTGTGCGTGTATTATGTGTGTGTATGTGAGGGGCCACTGCGTGCGTGTATTATGTGTGTGTGTGTGTGTGTGAGGGGCCACTGCATGCGTGTATTATGTGTGTGTGAGGGTCCACTGTGTGTGTGAGAGGCCACTGTGTGTGTGAAGGGGGGGGGCCCAAACCGATATCTTGCCTAGGGCCCCATGAGGTGTAAATCCGGCTCTGAGTGGCCGGCAGCTGTGGAAGATAAGCTCAAAGGCTGCCGCACAGCATTACACTACAGGGCCTGCAGCAGTGAAGTCCCCCAGAGCCCAGTGCCCTAGGCAGCTCCCTAAAGCTGCCTAATAGTAGCACTGAGCCTGCCTGCATTACTGATTCATCTCTTGTGCTCCAATTTAATGTTTTTTAGGCTAGTTTACTAAGTTTTCTACTGACTTCTTAATCAACTGTGCAATTTTCACACCAGAATGAATGACCTTTGGTTATGTGGATCTTGATGTAACTTGCGGCTCTTAGTGGCATTACCTTGGTCCTGGTGTAGTGTCTCTGCATATTTGTGTACCAGTGCCTCCTGTCAACTAGTTGGAGCGGACTGGACAATTGGCCACATGTCAGATATGTGCTTGCTGACCTCAGTAGGTACTGAATTTAAAAACTCACTAAGTGCACATTACTGTGCCAGAGTATCAGGTAATCCTTGCTATTCTGTGCTGCTTTACAAATGCTTACCTGACTCCAAAGTAACCTGGCCTTTTCCGACTTTCCTTGTGCCTGCCCTATGATTGCTCACTGATTATCTGTTTCTGAACTGGAAAGTTCATAGCTATCCTAGTCTGCTTGTTACCTTGGCCTCCAGCTAGTATTCTGTCTCTGAACCTGTGCTGCTTTCCCTTGTCTCCTTCTCCGTACACTTTCAGGTGCTACCTAGTGAGGTTATCATGGTGGCTGCAATCTGTGGCTGTCTCATAATGAAGGCCATTACTTTTTTGTGGTGGTCTCTGATAAGGGCTGTACACTTATTTGACTCCACATCCCATGTGAGCCAGAGCCTACTGCTAACAGCAAGGTAGGTCCACTAATTACACAACCGACACCTGATACTTAAATATCAAATTGGGAATTAATTATCTCTACAGTTGCTAGGACTATATCATCGATATGTTCATTTACTTAACTATTAACTTATTGAAAGAAAAGATGTCCCTTTGAAATTAGTAGATTAGAAACATATCTAGAAACATATCTTAATAAATAAAAACAAGTTAATTATTTTTTTAACATAGCAAACTTTTATCTACATACTGATGCCTGATATAAAAAATGCTACAGTGTTTCCAAAATAAATTGTGGTACTTATGCAGGGTTGATGAATGACTATATTATTTGATGAGCCCTCATTTATTATATGTTTCTCCTGCCATTTATCTTGTTCTTCTCTTCTTTTTCTTGGCTGCTGGATGCCAAAATTAATAAATCTGTCTCTACTGAAGCTCTGTTCCTATAGTACTATACAGAAGTTTTAGTTACTTATTTAACAGCTGAAAATCCTGATTCACTACTAAAAGATGACAGTGCCTAATTGAAGGAGATAGTATTTTCGGGTCTGTGGTGATGGTGTATTAGACCAGTAGCTATGAAGAAATGAGCTATGTGTCTGTGTATGACACTTCATTATGGGAATTAACCTCCAGAGTGAAAATGGCTGTCATCAAGGTCCTGGGTGAAGTTCAATCTACTTACCGTTAATTCCATGCATTAAGAAGAAAATAGATTAGGGAAGACATCAAATATTTGTTTATCTTCTAGAGCCGTGATAAGTTTTTTCCAATCAGCTGCCATTTGGTATCTACTGTGGGCTACTATAAGCCAACTCACCTTCTGGCTGTGCATTAATGCCTGAAGCAACCTTAGCTGGAAAAACTTCTTAGACTCAATATTTCTCCATAAGTATGTAAGGGTATCATTGCTTCTTTTTATTAAAAAAGTAATTTCTGCATTTTAAGACTTGCCACCAACCACCACTTTTGAACAGTGGAGCTGTGGCCTATTTAATCTAACTTGTTGTGAAATAGCAGGCAGAAAATAATATCAGTGTTCTAATGAAAAATACATGCTTGAATTTACAGCCATATTACTCTTCAAATTTAAAATAACACATATTTGTTAAGAATAATTTTCGGCAGTTCTGAATGGTGTCCACTATTAGGGCACATCATATTGCTGTATATCTTAGGTTGGCAAAACAATGTAACATCAAGTCATCCCTGACCTGCCCAGTACCTAGACAGTGGCAGGTTTGTGGAGACCTGGACACTTACTACACAAGAGTGCTAGGTTCGGGACATTATAAACAAATTCATTAAGGAAGGTAAAGCAAAAAAAATGAGTTACTTTGTACCTTGGCAAAACCATGTTGAATTGAAGGGGGGAGCTAAATTTAAAATGTAGGGACAGATTTATAGTTGGGAGAGGGCATGACCTAGATCAACTTTAAATTTCAGTGTAAAAATAAGTTATCAAGTATTTTTGTGCTGCATGATAAAACTATCCAGCATTTAACTTTTGTGCAAAATAATAAACTAATATGCACCCCTGGCATTGTAACATGGTTTTGTCCAGGAGAAAACATACTCATTTTTTTGCCTTACTTTCCTTAATGAATCCTGCCCAAAGAGTAAGAAATAGAGTTTTGAGTGGTTCCCAAGAAAATGTTTTTGTGAATTCTCGTACCCAATGTGACAATTATGGAAACACTCTACAGATACTCATGGACAAACAAATAATTTCCCTAGTACCGACCGCTCAGAGGGTACTTCTACTCCAATCTCTTTCTGGTGTAGAAAAAGTCAGGAGACATTTGCAGTTCTCGATATGATAATCAATTTGTGTATCCAAGTCTGTAAACTCAAACTCAATGTAAAAAGAGATTGTCACGCACCAGCCTCTCAGGTCTCTGCGGTCCACAGATTCTGCTGGTCTCAGATCTCTCTGCTGGGTGCTGCCCAGGCTGTCTCCACTCCAGATATCCCCTCAAAATCAGTGCCTGGGCAACTCCATCTTGGATCCAGTCACCTGACCCTCTCAGTCAGTCAGAGTGCTACTTCAGCACAGCTGACTGCAGCCTCCAATCAGGGGATAGCAGTTACTATAAAAAGGACTTGTCGGAGCCCTAACCTGCTGCTAGTGCAACATTGATTCCTTAGACGCCAGTCTGGTTTCTAGCAGTCTGCCGTCTATACAGTTGTTTCTGCTCAGACAGTGCAGCCAGCATTCTGGCTACAGTCCGGTCCAGCATTCCGGCTTTAGTCCGTTCCAGCATTCCAGCTCCAGTCTGGTCAAACAATCTGGTTCCAACCAGGTCTTGCTATTTATGACTTCTTGCCAGTCCCCAGTGTCATTCACATTTAGTAGCCTCCTGACTTCTCAGCAACCACCATCTGTACCAGTTCGTTCTCTCCCATGCGAAGGAAGCTAATCAAGCCAGCCTGCTTCTTGCACATTGCCACCAGCTCACTTCCAGAGACACAACCCAGTCTGGTAACAGACAAATCCTTTGGTGTGATAGAGAATTCTTCACATCAATATATTTACAGGATGCCTATCTGCACATTCCATTTGCATCTCAGATTCTCCGTCCTGGCAGAACATTTCAAGTTTACCCACCTGCCATTTGGCCCCTCAAATTCTCCCAGAACTTTTACCAAGATACTAATGGTACCGATGGAAGCTCTCAGGAAGCAGGGGATTGCAGTTTGGCCATATCTGGATGATATTCTGGAAATAGGAAAATCGAAACACAGAGCCCTCGCCAAAACTTAAAGTAGCTTATTTTCTACAATAACATGGTTGTATCATAAAAACAGTCAAGATTCATCTGGAACCTTCTCAACAGCTGCAATTTATGGGAATACAGATAGACACAGTGAAAGACAAAGCATCTGTTTCAGAAAAATACTTGTAAAGCTTCAACAATTAACTTATCAGATTCATTGTCAGTAACAAACTTTGATAAGGGAGTGTCTCAGACTATCATGAATGTTTTCCTCGACCATAGCTGTCTTTCCATGGGTGAGATGGCATATGACTGGTCTTCAGCCAGAGGTACTCAATCAGTTGGATTGCAGTTGATTTACTGGTTCAGCCTTAAGCCTGACAGAGATCATTAGGATGTCTCTCGTCTGATGGCAAGATCTAGCATTAAAGAAAAGGTTTTCTGTTAACAACGGATGTGCTAACAATAAATTCAAACACCAAAGGTTGGGATGCTCATCTATATACAGAAATAGTACAGAGTGCATGGCTTCAATTCAAAAATAAACAGCATGCAGAAATCTTGGCAGCAAAGGCAGTGTGACGTGCAATAGAACATTTTCTACCTCCATTGCAGCACAAATATGTCAAGATCTTTTCAGACAACAGGATGGTTGTGGAGTTCATAAACTGACAAGGAGGCACCGAGAGGAAAACAGTGATGGCTGAGGTATCACAAATGTGATATTTCCTTCAGCTCTTCATGTAGCAGGCAAGGAAACATTATGGTAGATTATTTCAGTCAGCACCAGCTTCACCCAGTATAATGGGTATAACACAAGGAAGTGTTCTAGCAGTTGGTTGAGAAGTTTGGGGCCATCAGAGATGCAGTTATAATGTTAAAAATGGAAAGTTGTTTTTTTCCTATATGGTTTGCCACTGCAACACATCGGTCAAAGTACTTGTAAGCACACATTGTCAGGGTTGAGAAAAGGCCATTGCTAAAGCCAAAGTCATTTCATATGGTTAAGGCCCCCTTCTTTCTGTTGATGGTATTCTATGTGATGTCATGACTTTCAGTGGATGTGTAAGGTTGTTAAGTAGCTATTGCCATAAGTAGCTGTCCTTCATTGGATCTTTAAGTTTTCACACATGCTTTCTTATAAGGTCAAAGAGGTATGTCTTTAATCAATGCAAACATTGTTCATATCAGCTTCAAAAAGGATAAACTCTGTGTTAGATAATGTATACAGAATTTACTACATGCATTTGCAAACCGTTACCTTGTGCAGAGCCCCAGCCTGGTGTTGGTTCAGGGAGATGATATCAGACGTCTTTTGGCTTTACATCTATGCTCAGCAGAGGTAGAAGAATGGAAAAGATAAACTGGGCCATGGGGTTTGGGTGTGTGTGTGTGTGTTGGGAGGGGGAGTTAAAAACGGTTAGTCCAGCCTTCATTAATAGCCATATAATATGTTTAGTAATATAACTATGGTAAAGCTAGTCTGTCACATGCATGACCTTGCTCTGAAAATTGTGCTTAAATGTTCTTTTTAGTTTAACAACTGTGGTAGCAGTATATTAATAAAAATAAAATTGTATACATTTTTTGATTAAGAGAGCATCCTTCTTATTGTGCAGATCCCACAATAAACAACTGTTTGGTCAGATATTGCAAGAGTGTGTACGCTCCCATGATTTTATCATACCTAAACACATTGCATCGTTTGATTTGATTTTCTATTCTTCCTTAAAATCGATATTGGAACAATGTTGGGCAAACGTTGAAGCGTGTACGCACTTACGACCAGCAGATATCTGTACAGAGTGTACAGAGTCAGCAGATGATTATGAGAGATATAGATCTCAGATCTGACGGTAAATCGTGTACATGTGTACGCCTGAATCGGAAATCATCATTGGGACTTTAAGTCGTTGCTAAAATCATTACAGAGATTGCATCTGAACTAAGATTGCATAGGTGTGTACCCAGCTTTACTCCTTGATGTGCATTGAGGTGTTGGTTTTTTCCTTAAAATCATATTAGCTGGTAAATGTTTCAGGCCCTCTCACAAACTTGTACATTTGGATCTGGCATCTTCTGCGATGCCCTAGCCTGATGGAACTCCCCCTTCCACTCAGGTCCATACATAATCAAATGTACTCATTGTTGATGTATTTGGTCCTGATCCCTTAAACAGATTTCCCCTCATAAATGATACTCTGGTTCCATTTAGAGTTAGGAACAAATCCAGCTGAAGGGTGCAAATTTCCACCTGGACCAACCATGTTATGATGCAGATGGTACATATGCAATTTTTTTTTTGCAAAGAAGATACTGCTTATTTTTGCATGCTGCATATACTGGGAAGCATTAATTTTAGACTTTTATTTAAAATGTGCTCCCTTCTAGCTCTATAGCTGTCTAAAGCAAACATTTAAAATTGGGTCTCCTGCAGTGCAGCATGATTTTGCCAAGGTGCAACATTGCACCTTCTAGCTGTGCTTACTACTATCTCTAAATGGGGCCCTCTTTGTATATTAAAGCAAAACCAAAATGCAAGGAGAAAATTCAGTGTTATTATTGTGCAAAATAGACTCATAAATGTGTGCACATGAAAGGCAGGGTCACAATGTTTATTTCCCAAGACTATGAAGTCTGAGTTTGAAGTTCATGTTTGCGATAAAAAGACATTAAAATAAGATAATGTTTGTTTTTTCTGCCTGTATTTAAGCTGAAATTGCTAAAATAGCTTTTATAGTATTTTGGAAGTATTGTTAATCTAAAACCGTGGTCGATATTCAGATTTGTCACTCACATGAAATAATATAAAAAATGCTGCACAATGTTTCCATTTAAGCTTGAACATGTTAGAATCTGCTTGAACATTGTTAAACTTTTACGTCTGGCCTGAATTTAGCTCAAAATGTTGGTCTATCTAAAGTTATATATATTTTTAATGAATTCTTACATTTTAGATCCTGTCCGAGAACCACTTTTAAACGATATTGAGCATCCCTAAAAATGACTCACTAAGAAAATTGTGGCACATGTTAAGTTGAATGCCATATGTAAAGCTAGGTACACACTACAGAATTTTCCACCAACTTTTTATGCCGATCGATTTTACATGCGATCGATGTTCTGATCGCTCGATCCATGGACTGCATACAGACTAGCCTTGTTTAGGACGATAAAGGGAAGAACGGACGTCCCTTTAGCGCCTTTTTACAGCCATGTTATCGTGAGCAATGACTGTAATTTCGTACTCACTATTGTGGATCGGTCAGAAGTTTATACACACTACACAACAGAAACGAGATTGGAACGAAAATATTAAACGGTACGACCAACCAAATGAGGCGACAATGGTCCTTTTGGGCAGACTTTTGACCATCGTGTCACTGCACACACTGACCCGACTTTTGAACCAGCGGTCGTATATTGGCTGATTTAGCCGATTATTGGACGAAAACCATGTAGTGTGTCCCTAGCTTAAGGCTTGTTAATGTTCATTGACTTTTCTTGCAAAAAGAATGTATATTGTTATGTGTGCTTGGCATTCATTTTTTATGTGTATATAATATGGGTGATAGATCTATATCAATAATTTAACAAGGAGGATTCTCTTTTAATAAAATCATGTTGACCATTGAAACCTTCATACTACAATTTCCATCTAGATATGTGCTATTGTACCCTGGTAATGCATTTTTAACAAATGCTTCACTGTGTAAATTCAGGTGATGTGTTAAATGCTACTGTTTATGTATGAAGTGCTCTATTTTCTGAAGACTGATAGAAGAGAATTACACATAAAGCAATATATATGTAAACACAGGCTTTTCACACACATATCTATCTACATGAGATATACAATTGCAAAGAACTTTAAAGCATTGTGTCTATAATGCAATATTGACCTCAGCTTGTGAAGGAGTGTCACAAATTGATTGCAGCATCTATACATCATCCAAACAGAAGTCTGTACACTATACTATTCTATATTATACTAAGGGTTATGTAAACTGGGCAATTAAAGGAAAAGAAATATAATGCATTTGTACCATTTACTGATTGGCACTAATTCCTACACAGAAGCAAGTGTAAATTACGTTACACAGCATAGTTGGATAATATTTTTTTGCAGGGGGAATGTATGAATTTTTCCTTAGTCCTTTCTGGTCTGGTGTGGGGCTGAAGTATAATAAACCTGGAAAAAGCACACTCTTTTATATGCTGGGTGGTTGAGTTCTATTCTTGTGATGAAACGGGGTCTCACTGGACTGACCACTTTTTATTCATCACCCGTTTCTCACAATTTATTGTACTTTTTAATCCTTGGCCCAGTCTAAGTGTATATACCAACACACCGGTGTATTATGTGTAATGTTATTTCTTGCTCTTAGGTATATTTTGCCCTTGACATTACCTGCAATATTGTATGCATTAGAAATATAAAGGCTGCAGCCAGACTGCATGACAGGATGGAAAGTTGTGTTAGCTAAGGTATTTGAGGTAGCTAAGGTAATTATCATTTGTATCAAATGTCTATTGTTTTGAGGTGTGGCATAGATCTGGGCTAATAGTAATTAAAATAATGTCTGAGAGACTTAATATAGCTAGCTGGCAGCCAAAGTTAGTTATCTCGGTCAATGTTAATCTGATTATGTGCAATGTGTCTCCACAGTACTATACTGACTGAAATAGCATTGGAAAATATAGTAATATGTATTGATATAAATGTTATTGACCCAAAATGTGTTACAGGTTCAGATTATGTAACGCTGCAAATACAATGTGCCAAATGTCTTAATGTTTCACACGTGAAGTGTCATTCCCTGATGTAATATTGTAACCCTTTGTTATTCCATTACATTGTATAATCAAGGTAACAGAGACAGTGTGTCTAACAGTTAAATAATGCAAGTGTCAACTGATAGACCCCTGCTGAAAGGTTTAGGACTGAGACATCTGACCTTACTCCCTATGTAAACAGCCAGGAATATAAGGAGAGCAGAATGCCAATTGATTCATTCTATTTTGGGGGATCCTGGTGTATGTAATAACAAAACAAAGGACTCTGTGCCAGGCATTGCAGTGCCAACAATGGAAACCCTACCATGACAGGGTCTGTGTGAGCTGGTATCCTAGGCTGGGCGACATAGAAACTGTCTAGCAAAAGGATAGCATTAATACATTAATACTGCAGGAAAACTCTGAAGGATAGTTAGATTGTTTCTTTGGAGTGCTGACTGCAAGAGTCTGGTGGAGGGTACACAACTTCTGGGTTACTCCATTGTTCTGACAGCCAGAAAAGAAAACACAATCAAATTGTATGCTCGTTTATTTAATAGCATTCAGCTGTAATTTTCCAATGCTGAATTTTGATACAAACTGCTGATAAGACACTGATGCAGCACCAGCATGAGTTCTTCAACCAGAGAGCTATTACAGTCACTGATGGCATCTATCAATCAGGATTAACACAGGCCTACTCGAGGCGCAGAGTCTAACGGACCTCCAGATTTTCACGAAGATCTTCCGCAAGGCAGTATGGATTTTGCTGCTAGGAACCTGCAAGTTGCGATCCTCAAGTTAGTCCCTTGATGTGATACAGGGTAGATGGACGGATACAACTGGACACACGTGAGAGGTAATCCGGAACAGCAGAAGGAGTCCCAAAAGAGCAGCTAAAATAAAGGTGACAACAATGTACTGCCAAGTGGGCGTCTCCCAAACAACAATCAGGAGAAGAGTCTATTCCTATGCACAGGCTGAATAAACACAGGAAGGTGCAGAGGTTGTGGTCAACATAACAAGCCGGGTCCGAAACACACTGAGGTACGCAGTGCCAAGGGCAATCCAGACAGCGAGGTCAGTGAACAAGCCAGGTCTGGTACACGAAGGTAAGGCAATACAAGAAGTAAGCCAGAAGTCGGGTCAGATACACACTGAAGTAAGCAGCACAAGGGTCTATCCAGGAAACGTAGTCAGACAAGTATAAAAGAAATTCACTAGGAGCTGAGAACCAGAAAGCACAGCAGGAGCCAGAAGCAGAGGTTAGCACCTGTTGCTCTGATACAAATAGTGTTTCAGAGCAGATCTTATACAGTGCAGGGAGTTTCAAACTCCCCGTCCAGAGTAAAATGATCGCAGGAAGTAAACAAGCAGGTCACAAGAATTATAATACAGAGGTGGAAGTTGCTCAATCAATTTATAGGCTCATAGCAAGTTCTTGAAACGGTGGGATTATTCTGAAAGGAACAAACACTGAAAGGAAAAATTCCCCAGCACACTGCTATAGCCAGCAAAGGAGCTGCCATTTCTACTTGTACATACATATGCAAAAGTCTCAGTTGCACACATTTGCAAATGTATGTTAAGCCACCGTCACTCCACGGCGCTTTCGCTAATAGGGTGGTCCCAACTCTAAGCAGTGAGAGTCCCATATATTTGGGCCATACATATATGTGTTTATAAATTGAGTGCTAACTTACCAAAGAGGTACCCCAGAAGCCTCCAAGTGGCAATACAGCACCAGCACTCCCCATCAGCTACTTATACCAACATGCCTTTCAAACAAACAATACAGAGCAATTAAGCAACTTCAACTTCTGTATTATTTGTCTATCTATCTATCTATCTATCTATCTATCTATCTATCTATCTATCTATCTATCTTGTGATACTAACACCCGGCAGATGAATTAAACGGTGGAAATTTTCGTTATATAGGGAATCTAATAAACCGATGGCATACTGTGGGCCTGAGTCATAAAGGAGAGCAAAGCAAAAAAAAGGAGTAACTTTGCACGTCGGCAAAACCATGTTGCATTGGAGGGGGAGGTAAATTTAAAATGTGGGGACAGATTTATAGTTAGGGTAGGGCATGTACTAAATCAACTTTAAATTTACGTATAAGAATAAAGTTTTCAAGCATTTGTGTGCTACACGAAAAAAAGTCAGTATTTTCTTTATGTGCAAAATAATAAACTAATTTGCACCCCTTGCATTGTAACATGGTTTTGTCCAGGATCAAATTTACTCCTTTTTTGCCTTGTTCTCCTTATTGACTCAGGCCCTGTAAGTCTAATGATTCTTAAAAACTATAAACTCAAATTGAAAATCATGTAATAACCAGACATAAACTACAAATAAATATTAAAAATAATAGAGATAATAGGAATAATAAAGTATACATAAAAACATAAACACTAAAAATAATGCAGATTGAAGACCCACAAACCAGCTAAAGTGAGCCAAAACGTTGCTGGAAAGGGGCTGTGAAAACCACCTATAATATGTGAACACAAAAACAGAAAAATCCAGCGCTGAAAATGGCTCAAAATAAAAATTATAATAATAATAATAATAATAATAATAATAGTAATAATAATAATATATATTGACACAGAGAGCAACCACCAATAATAGCAACATAATTTATTAGAACATTAATAAAAACATCTTATTAAAATCACAGCTGTAAATCAATAATAAGTAGACCAACATGCAAACAACTATATGGAATGTATGTATCAATAATAGGCAAATGGATCTGATGTCAATAATAACATTCATAAGTCTCTAGAACCATACCAAAGCTCTGATACAATCCTGTTTGGAAATATTGTGTACAACTTGATTGAATGTCAAATTTGCACGTTTTTTGGATAGGTGGGATGGGGGCGTTCTAACGTAGGCTGACTGTAGGAAGGGCATGTTGGCGGTATTGTGAATAGATACAGACCTGCACAAATAAAACAAAAGTTACATATTACTTGCGGTGGTCTGGGGCAGGTCTCCACTAGTGAACTGCTTGTGATTGGCTGTTTGAGAATGCTCCACTTATGTTGATTGGTGATTTTTTTAGTCGCTCTGGTATATAATTTTCTTTTTTTGTGCCTGTTTGAACAAAACTCTTCTTTTCTTTGCAATTGTGGCTTTTTTCACAAACACAAATTGTGCCTTGGGACACAAGTGTCCAACTTGGCATAAGCCTGTCTGTGAAGTCATAGTTACTTAACAGCAAACAGAATTTCTTGATTGCTAGCAACAGCATTATCTTTTTGATAATTTTTGCACTGATTGATGCCACTTACTTTTGCAAGTTTTATTCACCCTATTCTGAAAAAAATGCTAATGATGAAGTAAAAATATATCTGCTCTCATGCTTAATAGAGGTGTCTATTAAAAGAGGCCCTTTTTCTGCCTTGCACTGAGTACAAACTATTGTGTGCTCGTCATCCAACTATGTTCTAGTCAAAAGGTGACTGCACTGACTTTCTCACCACAGGTGACAGCTAATTACCGAACAATTAAAACAATTCTCTTTATTTTAATGAGGCAGCGGATAGATGTAATGTGTAACTAAAACTACACTGCTCTCTGGGAGATGGTTCCACAGGAAGATGAATAGAGCTATTTGCTCCTACTGTAAAATTGATGAGTTCCAACGGATGAATTCAAATAGACTAGAGCAGGTTTAGTTTTCACAATGATTAAATATTTGCTGGAAAATGTTTTTAAGTACACAAGTGGAGGTTTAATTTAAAGTGAAAATACAAATAAAAGAAAAATAGAAAAGTGGATATTTTTAAAAATGAAATAGTATATTGGCAATACCATAAAGTTTGCTTCACATCAGTGGGCAGCCGTCGTCTAGAATGATTCAAGTGTTTAGAGCACAACATCCTTATCTCGCTAAGTAAACCTCTACAGATTTATAATTCAATAAATAAAAAAAAAATTCTCCCAACATCTGCTCTGAATCGGGGTGTTTCTGTAATTAGTTTTCATACTCCTTTTGTCCAGCCATCTGTGCAAGTTTGATAACAGTAACTCAACTTGACATTATCTATACAGTGCACGATTTTTTTGTACTTCAATAAATCCCCTTTCTCCTCTGTCTTTGCCCATGTGTTGCGTAGATTATAGGTTTTTGTAGCTAATCCTCATACCTTAAACTTTAATTCCTCTGGACAACTTTTTTTAACCTTTATGTATCTTTTACTTATTATAAAAGACACGGTTAAATGGAGCAAAGGGATGTGATTCAATTGGTTTTTTTATGACTTATAGATCTTTAAAAAACATAGAGCTTCCAAATGCAAAATAACAATTCAGACTACAATATAATTTTACAATGCACAGTGGCAGTAACACACCTTTAATCATTCTGTTGTTTTCCAAACTGTGGACAATTATGTGAATTTTTACTTTAGCTGGTTACACACCCATGTAAATACCTTGCACATCACACGATTCACAACTGTATGTTCCTGCGATTAATTTTTATTGTACAAAACACATTGCATCTGTTGATTTGCTTTTTTTAAACTTCCCAGCAATCACGAATAACAATGGAATGTTGTTGTGTATGGACAGGGGCAGGCTGGGCTGAGGAGCAAGAGGGCATCATCCCATAGTGTGCTACCTTGGACTGGGTCACTGGGCCACTTGCATTTTTTTAGTTTTAAAATGTTCCTAACAGGCTGCTGAATCGAGTCTGGCCTCCCGGGCTAAAATTTGACAGCCTCCCCTGTGTACAGATTCACATTTTTTCCAGCAAATGGTTATGAGATCACAGACCTGAAGGTGAATTGTATAGGTGAGTTCACATGAACCGGCATGATCAATAGGACTTTCAATTGTTGGTAAAATCGGTACAGAAATTGCATCTGAAGTATAATTGCATAGGTGTGTACCCAGCTTAACAATGTACAAAAGTGCATATCTGCAGCAACATCAAAGCAACCGATCAGACATTTGCTTTTATTGTCTAAAGCTGGGTACACACTACACGGTTTTCGTCCAATAATCGGCTGAATCAGCTGACATACGACCGCTCGTTCAAAAGTCGGGTCAGTGTGTGCAGTGACAGGATGTTCGAAAGTCTGCCCAAATAGACGATTGTCGCCTCATTTGGTTGGTCGTACCGTTTAATATTTTCGTTCCAATCTCGTTTCCGTTGTGTAGTGTGTATAAACTTCCGACCGATCTACGACAATCCTCCGATACTTCCTCGACCTGGGGGGCGTGTGTATGTAAATTTTTTGATGTCTGTCCCAGTCCCACGTGGTGCGGAATCCGCACATCACTGACTTTTTTGTGTTTTGTATTGATGTGTATTGCACCTGTCTGGCTGCAGACCGTTACACGTGTATAAAGCACGTGTGTTATTACCCTTTGCATCTATGTTGGCAATCATTTCTCATTTAACCTTTATAAAGTTTAAAAACTATTAAAGTTATAAAGTCATATTAACCTTTATTAAATAATATTTATAAAATACTCTGAATAAACCACACAGTGTTAATGCAACAGTTTTATTGCAGGTAAAAAAAATAACAATATAAAATTTTTATAGTACAATATGAAACGTGAAAAAAAAAATAGTATTATACTGAAAGGGTGCTACTGGCTTGTGGCACAACAGTTGCAAACAGCATATACATATCATCAAAAGTATTATCAAGGTTTTTGATTTTTTTCTTGATGTTGGCAATATTTCCTTTCATTTCTTTCAAATAATCGCTGAGCTTAGCAACATTTTTTTCTTCTTCCGAACTTTCATCGGATATGACGATGGTATCTGAAGCAAGAAAATAAAAATGTTTTACCATTACGCTTCTATATCTGTAATAAAGTTAATAAAAGTCTTAATCTAACACCTGAAATGTGCTCACCTTGCACACTACTCGAGATCAGTTTGTGTTGTGGTCCCTCTGGCACATTTATTTTTTCTTGTTTGATAACAGGTGTTATTATATCAGTGGTATCTACAGTGTCCTTCTCACTGTTAATTCTTGCTTCTGACAAAACAATAATCATGCATTTGCATTGGTTCATGTGACAGTAGAATGAAATACATAAAGTCCTTCAAACAGGTACACTACACGTGCTACTCAATTTTTTTAATGTTTCTACGGATTTGCTCCAGTCTCCTAGCCTCTTTATTTTTAAGGTCCGACCACCTCTTCTGGACTTGGAATTTATTTCTTTTCTTTCCAAGTTTTTCCTTCAGTAATCGCAGTAGTTTTTGCATTATCAATTCCTTTCTATTATTAATTTTTCTGTACTTTCGCTTTTGACAGTCGTAGTCGTACTGGTCCAGTACTTTTACCATCATCTCCATCTCTCTTGGGCTCATTGACTTTGCTCTTTTAACTGCATTACATTCTTCTAGAGCATCTCCATCCCCCACCGTAACTTTTCCAACATTTGTTGGCCCTTCCAGCACCATTTGTGACTGCGTCTCCATCTCCATTGCTTCAACCTCCACTAACACCTTCTCTTCATTCGCCATCTTCTCACGTTCCTCGGCACCAGACATGCTCCTTTATAATTTTATACACTCAGACATGGGCGTTTGTTTAGAGAATGGAGCATTGTGGGTGATGCCTATTCGTGTATAATAACCTCGTGTATGTATTTTTTTTCTATAACTGTAACCCGTTCAAGACCATTACATACGAAGGGATTTTACGATTCTTCGGAGCTGTACATTCGTTCACATATACGGTAAGTTCTTTCTGATTGGTACATACATGTGTACTTGCATTGGTTTATTGTACAGCACAGATGGGACTTATGTTTATTTTTATTATACCCAAACAGAACACAATGGCTTACGAAAGAAATGCTGACCTAATGAAGGATTTTATTGAGACGTACAGGGCTCACCCATGTTTGTGGAAAGCCAAATCCAAAGAGTATTCTAACAGAATGATGTGAAACATGGCGATGCAAGAGCTTGTAAAAGCATGTCTGCCATATGACCCTGGAGCAACTGTTGAATGGGCAAAAAGCAAGATCCAGAACCTTAGGACTGTGTATAAAAAAGAATTAAATAAAGTTGAAGCAGCCAAAAAATCTGGAGCTGCAGCTGAAGACGTGTATGTGCCAAAGCTATGGTACTTTGATCTGTTACACTTTGTGAGGGACCAAGAAACACCACGTACTTCCACTAGCAGCATGTCCACAGACAGCTTGGGAGTTTTGGTTTGGGAGCTTGTTTTGGGAGTTAACTATAGTGAAAGTTCTGCCCCTTTATGCTAATGTCTTTGGTATCTCGTTACATTTCCCGCAAATGTCGCTGCAGTGTGTACGAAATTAAAATCATTGCTCACGATAACATGGCTGTAAAAGTCGCTAAAGAGACGTCCGCTCTTCCCTTTATCATCCTAAACATGGCTAGTGTGTATGCAGTCCATGGACCGAGCGATCGGACCATCGATCGCATGTAAAATCGCTCGGCATAAAAAGTTGGTAGAAATTTCGGTAGTGTGTACCCAGCTTAACTTTCTTTTGCCAGATAATCTAATTGCTGACGGTTTGCTATAGATTTACTGCAGATTTGCACCGTTGAGCAATGTAAGCAAATACACCTCAATGCCTACAGATTGATCAGATTTGTGTCCATCCTGCAATATAGATGACAAGAGAGACAAACATTATATGGCTTAGGAAGTGTCTCAGTTTCAGAATTTATTCAGTTATTAACAATATGTATGTAGTGTAAATGTAACCTGGAATAAATAAGGTTACTGCTTACTTTGTTCCTAGAGAATCAAATCTGCAAATACTCATCATCTTGCCTTCCCTGAAAATCTTGGCAGTCTTCTGTGACAGAGTCCTGGCCATAACTTCTACATCTGACCTTACAGCCTTACAGTGGGATTGATGGAAATTATGTGAATTATTTATTATAACTTAGGGTGTTAGAACTCTGCCTTTATCTTGCATGTGGCTACAGTACCTCCCCCAGAGGTGCTGCTGCTTTGCTCTTAAACATTCCACCTCACCTGCAGGAGTTAATCTCCTTCCTTGATTAGCGCCTGCACCTGTTCCATTGCTATATATACTTGCTTCAGTCAGTGTTCCTTGCAATTCACCGTTTGTTCCTGACTGCTGCTGTTTGTCTGCTATCCTTGTGAATAACCTGCTCCAGTTTGTTAATTTGGTTTGACCTCTGCCTGGATTGACCCTTTTGCCTGTGCCCCCGATTACATATATTACATATATCACTACCTGGACCGATCCTTTGCCTGGTATTTGACTGCCCTTCATCTGCGATTCCAGTTCCCAGTCTCAGCTTTGTGGTGTCCGCTGTCTGCTCCTTGGGACTTACCTGTGTTCACTTTGTTCCACCATCCAGATTTGCAGCTTGATCTGTCCTCTACTTGTTCTGTGTTGCTCTCCAGCGCCATCTTCACAAAGGCCTCAACTGGCATTAAACCCAACCTTGAATCTGTGTTGCTATAAACTGTACCATTAATCACTCCCAGCATCCGTGGCTCATACCTGGTTGACCTGATACCTTGTAGTGCGGTTAACACTTCATATCCTGAAACTCTTCTTGCTATGCACTAACTTGAAATTCCTGATGTCTGAAACATATCATTGCTTGATCTGAGTTTTTGCTTACCGATTCCCTACACCTATTGGCCTCCTTGTATATTTGTTTTAATAAACATACTTTGTATTTATTCAAACACTTCTGCCTCACCTTGAGTTAATAATAGGAATCATAGTAAAGGGTCAGATCAGTCACAGAAATCCAGACACATGAGTCAGCAACAGGAGTCAGGTCAGCAGATATCCGAAAACAGGAACCAACATTGTTGCAGGGCTAGATAGTGTGTAGAAACTACTCAATAGCAGAGAACTGAATATGAGCAGGAGGCTCCTTAAATAAGGTTATCATTATGGAGAAACAGGGACAGCTGGAATAAGACTGGAGTGCTGGAAACATACTGAGCACGTGCAGGGACTGACTCTGGATGATTTTTCTGGGATTTTGTTTTGAGATGAAGATTCACAAATAAACTACCGAAAGTCTCTTTAATAAAAGTTGATATTTTTCTGGTGCACATCAAAGCCCTAAAATGTTCCTCAGTGACTGGCCCTGATGGACTGACACAAATATTCTAAACAATTTGTGTTGGAGCTTTTTTCTCTCTTGATAACGTTGTTCAACAACATCTTAGATGGGCCTCCTTTGATACAGCAGCCCCACTTGCTAATACAGTGACGATTCCAAGAAGGAAGAGATCCAAAATTCTTTGCAAACTATAGACCAATATTATTACTAAATACTGACCTAAAAATGTATATTGTTCTCCAGCAGCAACTCTTTACATAAACAGAATAATCTCTTTCCTCCTTTGAAATCAATATTGGTACAAGAAGAGGTTTCCCCCTCTCACCGTTTGCCCTAATTATCAAGCACCTAGCCATGAAAATGTGTACAAATGCGCAGCTAGCACAGATCTGAGATAAACCAAATACAAAGTTTCCCTACATAGGAACAATATGCTTCTCACAGTCAGGATTCGCTGTCAACACTTCGAATAAATCAGATGATACAGACACTGTATATAAGATCCGCCCCACGAAAATCTATGGTGTCCGATTTCTATCTTACAGATAGGAAAATAGTCTACCCGGAACAAATCTTTCCTGTTAGATTGCACCAATGTAAAAAATTAACTATCTTGGGATGCAGATACCTAATCGTCATAAGCTCTCAGGCTACTTTTCCTCAATTACTTTCCCAGATTAAGTTTGACTTTTACAAATTGATTTATATTTTACATCCTGGATAGGCCATATATATGCTGTTAAAATTAATGTACTTTACAGGCACCTCTGCCATTTCACCCCCCTTCCCTTCCCAAATCTGTGATTCCCACCTACTTTTTTTTTAATTTATTCAACACAACATCTTGCAATTCAGAGAAACAGAATGAGAGTGTTCCAATACTCGGTTATGCTTGGTCAGTGGGCCTGGCTTACTGTATTTTAAAAAATCTGTTTGAATTTGGACATTAGTTTAAACGAGGAGTCTCAAAATGAACTGTGGATTGCAGGCGGCCTATAACATGTGATCAACATCACATGTGAAAATCTTTCCCTACTTTTCCTGACATCTCCAACACCATTTAAAATTCCCAATAGGGATTTCTATAAATTCTTACAAATTAGACACTTTCATAGTACAATTAAAGTCCCTGTACCCAAAAGCTGTTAACAAACTTTGAAACTTTGAGCTTTGAAGGGTTTTGGCAAAAAGACTGGTGTTCACATTGTATGTAAAGATTAAAACACCAGGGATGATTCACATAGATTCTTATGAAATGGCATGGGTGGTGGATCTGGTGGTCTGGAAATTGCCTACTGCTCTTATGGGACAAGGTATTATCAACAGAATTTGGCATACATATCATATGGAGTTCATTATCAGCATAATGCACAACACGTCTAAATCTTTTTACAAAACTTGGGAGCCCCAAGCTTCTTACTTTAATGCCTGCCTCCTTCTCATCCTCATTTTAACTAGGGATGTTCACTGACCCCCAAATTTTGGTTTTGGTTTGGGTCTGTATTAACTTTGTGTTTTTGTTTTTGTCAAAACTGCCCTTGTGGTTTTGACTAGTTCTGGATCTGTATCTTTTTAAAAAATTGCTAAAAAAAATGCTAAAATCACATAATCTGGCTTTTTTTGTTCCTACATTATTATTAACCTCAATAAGATTAATTTCCAGTCATGTCTAGTCATTTTTGACCACCTTACAGATCAAAATGTTATTTTCAAGCCAGTTTAGGCCAAAGACTACAGCGAGCTGGCTGGTTACTAAGCAACAGAGCAACGGCACAAACACAAGTCAGTTTATAGCAGATGTATGAAACATTGCCACACAGCTGTGGCAGAAAAGAAAAGTGATGCAAGATGGAATTGTCCTTGGGCCCTCCCACCCACCCTTATGTTGGATATTAAGAAGGACATGTACAGTTTAACAAACCAAACACTTCAGTGACAAGGACTGCCACGTTTGTGGCTGAAGTGCTTGGTTTGTTTGGGCACCCACAAAACAAGCTACCAATGTTGCCATCATCTTCACCCTCATCCTCAACTTTATCACTGTGTACATCATCCTCATACAATATTAATTCATCCCTGCTGGAATCTACCATTACAGAAGTCTCTGTACTTTGATGTAGATGCTGGTAAAGGCCTTCCTCTTGGAATTTGTAGTTCATTTTGATAAACATCATCTTTTCCACATTTTTAGAAAGTAGGCTCCTACGGCGATCGCTGACAAGGTTTACGGTTGTGCTGAAAACTTTTTTTGAGTACACACTAGAGTGTGGGCAGCTTAGGTATTGCAAATCGAGTTTGTACATGGGTTTCCAAATTGCCTTTTTTCCTCCCAGTATGTAAAGGGTCTGTCTGACATGTCTATTTGTACGCTATCATTAAAATAATCCTCCACCATTCTTTAGATATTGATAGTAGGATTTATGTGGCGTTATAGCAGAGGTGTCACGATTTTTGGGCAATTCTTTTAAACCAGACCAGATATCAAAATGTTGCGCTGAGTCATCTGCATCATCCCTGGGTATCTTGAAGTTTTTTTTCTAGCAGCAATTGCGTGAGAAACTGAAGTAGGAGCCGTTGTCGTGTCATGTTTCACTTGTGCTGTCAACTTGCTCACCAGGAACTCATTGTATCTCTTGAGATCTGGGTCAGTTGGAAAGAAATAGCTCAGGGAGGACAGAAACCTGTGGTGCAGAAGGGCAAAAGCTTGGCTTGAGGGATGACTCTCAATAGATTGCAGCGAGGGAGCTGTTCTGCTAAGCTTTTAAAACTAGGATCCACCTCTTGGATCCTGGCAAAGCAAATAAAGTACTTCATCTACAAGTCCGACATACTTAGCGGAATTGCTTTGTTTCATCTCCTCCTTCAATTTCTTTTTACAAAAGTCTAGTAAGGGAATCACTTGACTCAAGCTAACAGCGTCTAAACTCACTTCATAGGTGACTACTTCGATTGGTTTCAGCACCTTGCACAACATGGAAAGTATTTACCACTGAGCTGGACTAAAATACATTCTCCCTCCTTTCCCAATGTCATGGCTTTTGGAGTAAGTGTGGATGGCTTTTTGCTGTTCCTCCATCCTCACAAGCATATAAAGGGTTGAATTCCACCTTGTTACCACCTCATGCTTCAGTTGGTGGCAGGGCAAATTAAATTTTTCTTGTAGCTGCTGCAATCTCCTACTTGCTGCTGCAGAATACTGAAAATGTCCCGAATTTTTCAGGCCGCAGAGAGCATCTCCTGCACATTCCTGTCATTTTTTAAAATGCTCTGTACCACAAAGTAGATTATGTGAGCAACACAAGTAATGTAGTTGAAATGCTCTCACAATATTGGTGGCATTATCAGAAATCACAAATCCTTAGGAGAGTCAAAGCGGGATAAGCCATGTTGCAATGACATCCCTTAGCTTTTACAACATGTTGTCAGTGGTATGTCTGTTAGTGAAGCCGATAAAACACAGAGTAGCCTGCCTCTGAAAGATCTGGCGTTGTTTTTTAAATGCTGTTGCTGTTCCTCCTGCTGAAGGTGATAAACCAACCCAGTGGGCTGTCACACTCAAATATTATCTCTAGTTGGTCCAGTTCCACTTGTCCACATATCTGTGGTTAAGTGTACAGTGGGTAGAATGGCATTTTGTAGCCCAATAATTTGATTTTTTTCTATCCTTCGGGTAGAGGTGAGGGATTGCTTGTCTAGTAAAATGGTGTTGAGATGGAATTTGGTAACAGGGACAAAGGACCTCAATAAACTGTCTAAAACCTGTTGCATTAATTGTGGATATTGGACGCAGATCTAATACTAGCATAGTCGCCATGGAGCCTGTAATCTGCTGAGTGACTGGGTGACAGCTATCATACTTGCTTTCTCTTGCAAAGATTTGTCTAACAGTCAATTGTTGTAAATTATTAGTAGTTTTCTTCTTTGTCTGCTTCTGGGATGAAGACCCACCCTCAGCATAGGCAGCAGCAAGCCTAACGCTGAAGAATACTTCAGAGGAATCCTGGATAGGGGAGGAGTTACCTAGTCTTAGCAACCTGGATGCAGGACTAACTCCGATCACTAAAGAGGATATTGATGAGCAATTAGTTATTGGTGTAGATTGCAGGTACTGGGATTTAGCTGAGAGAAGGGAGCTAGCTGATGCTGTTACTGCTTGTTGTTATTTTTTTAGCATAAGTTTCTGATTTCACAAAAGATTGTCATGAACTCACTTCAAATGGTGTAACATGGATGAGATTCCTAGATGGTTAAGGTCCCTACCTCTACTGACTGTCACTTTACAAATGCTACAAACGGCTACACAACTGTTAACAGGATTTGGGTAAAAATAATTCCACACATAAGAGGTGGATTTTTTGGTCTTATGCCCAGACAATGGCCTTCTTCTTATCACTGGTAAGAACTGCTTCCACTGGTGTAGGACTTACACAAACAACAGCATCATCATCAACATCCTCATTAGTGCTGTTGTCAGCTACACAAATATCCCCTTCATCCTGTTGCAAGTCCAAAGTGGCATCCTCAGTTTCTATAAAACCAGCTGCACTTGAGTTGCTCATCCACACATTTGTATAAATGTTGAAAGGATGCTTTTTTATGAGTACAGTATCAGAAAGGTCAGGCTTAGACATAGCACATGTGGATAGACTCTCCTCAGGGAATTGTGACATTTCAGAACACACAGTTTGATCTACTGCGTTACGTTTTTTTTCCAACTCGGCTTTTACAGATGAATTTTTTTTGGCACCTACTTTTGACTCAAAATGACAAGTTCTTGCATCGTCATGACAGACCTTATAAGAAGTTGCAGAACTAGCACTCATACATAAAGTCAAAGACCTGAATCTTTCCTTGTCACTGTGTGTGTAGAATGGCATGTTGGCAATGTTATGTTTTTCTACAGTTAACCTTCCCTTTATTATAGGTTTTTTTCTTTACCAATTTAAAAGCTTATTTCAATTTCCCTGACTTAAACTCACTATGCATGTGAGCATAGGCTTTACTAGATGACACAAAGGGACTAGTATCATCATGACTGGTGCCAGCAGATGCTTAATGCTTCTGCTCTTCTGTGGACTGATCATTATCCATATCAATGGCACTGAGCAATGGCACTGGAGACTATAGATGCTGTCTGTGTCCCGAAATATTTACGGTCATTTTCGGGATCCTGCAACAGCATGTAGGAGAATGCAGCAGCTGCAAGAAGAATATAATTTTGGGGGAATGTACCAGCGCAGTGGAGAATTTTTTCCGTGTTGTGCAAGGAGCTGAAACCACTCGAAGTAGTCACCTGTGAAGAGAGTGCAGACACTGTTAGCTTCAGTCAAGTCATTTCCCTAACTAGACTTTTTGAAAAGCAGCAAGAGTTATTGAAGGAGGAAATGAAACAAAGCAATTCCACTAATTATGTTGGACTTCTGGATTATGTACTTTATTTGCGTCACAAGGAGCCAAAAGTTAGCAACATCTTGAAATCGGATCACTACATTTTGGTAACTGTGCTTGATCCTAGGTTTAAGAGCTATGTCTTTTCTTTCTTTCCAACTGACCCAGATCTCAAGAGATGCAATGAGCTCCTGGTCAGCAAGCTGATAGCTCAAGATGTACATGACACAATGAAGTCTCCTTCTGCAGTTTCTCTGGGAATTGCTGCTAGGAAAAAACTTAGCTTTCCTAGACACCCAGTGGTGATGCAGATGAGTCTGCACACCATTTTGACATTTGGTCTGGTCCATTTCCGGCAATTACATCAAAGTACACAGACTTCTGTGATGGAGGATTCCGGCGGAGATGAATTAGTATTGTTTGAAGATGATGTACACACTGATGAGGGTGAATATGATGACAGTGTAGATTGCAGGTGCTGAGATCTAGCTGAGAGAAGGAAGCTAGCTGATGCTGGTATGCTTGGTAATATTTTGGGTAGAATGGCATGTTGGCAATTTCATGCTTTTTTTACAGTAAACTTTCACCTTTATTAGAGAGGTGTTTTTTTACTTTACAAAGGTACAACCTTTTTATTTACATTTCTGTTTCCCTGACTTACAACCACTATGCACTTGAACATAGACTTTAGCACTTGAGGTAGAGGGATTAGTGTCATCATGACTGAGACTGGAGAGTGACAAGAACATTGCCACCCGTCCTGTTTCTGTATGAGCTATTGTACAGTAGAATATCACTGGAGGCTTTTAAGAACACTGACCGAGCTATTATTACAATTTCTGTTTCAGCACTGAACCCTGCCACCTCTCCTGTTTCTGAGTGAGCTATGGTACAGTAAAATGTAACTGCAAATATAGACCAAGACTGCCAGCCCTATTATTTTGTATTTCAGCAATGACAATTAGCAATGGAGCAATGAAGCTCTCCTCTTTGTATGTTACCTATATAGTACAGTACAATGTGACTACAGATTTAGAAGACCAAGCTTGCCAGACCTATTATTTGTATTTCAGCAATGACAAATAGCAATGGAGCAATGGAGCTCTCCTGAATGTCACTGGAGACTTTGAAGAACACTGCTACCCCTCCTCTTTCTTTTCTACCTATGACCCTGCCCAACTGCACTAAAGACTGTCAAGAACTGTGCTACCCCTACTGTGTCCCTCTGTGAAATGGCGTTGGATCGCCGTGGAGGGCGGTACTTATAGAATCCAAAACTCGCAAGATTCAAGTTCCGACAACGTAACAATGACGTTTTGCCTCGTTTTCAATTCTGAGGGCGCGCGAAAGTACCAAGCCGGCTCGGCTCGGTACTCAGATCTGCTAGGTTCGGGTGTGTTCGTTTCTCAGGGAACCGAGCCTGAGCATCTTTAATCATGATTATTATTTGTTAAAAGAGGATGATGCTGACAAAATCCATTATCAGCACCAGTCACCGGTCTTAGATATTAATCTAAAAATGAATGTGACTCTGACGTTTGACTGTGACATTTGATAATTTGATACTTTAAAATGGAAGCAAACTTTGCCTGTGGTTCATGTACCCCAATGGTACCTCTATTCTATTTAAGGGGTACTTCATTTTTTTAAATATAAGTCACAATAACAGTAATTAGTAATTGATAACACAGAAAATGTATCGATCAGATTGAGCATATTTTTTCTTAAAACATTAAATGAATAAGGAGATACATTTACCCAGAATAGGAGGCACTTTGAATATATTTAGACATATTAGGGAATACTTTGTATAAGCTTACACGCTTAAAGGGGTAATTTGTAGACATTCACTATCACATGGGGGTACATGTTAAATACTGGCTATGAAATGCTGCAAATAATGTTAACCCCTGGAGTCTCATTTAGACCTGTGAGAAAGCTGCAACTAGGTGATCACTTACTAAATCCTTTTAATATAATTCTAGCCATGGCAAGTTGCCATCCCTTCAGTAGAAAGAGGGTCGTTAATGTCACTTTTCAGTGCACCTTATTTTAGTTCTGCAGAGAGACTATTATCTGACTTACAGTGGCATTGCAGAGATATCTTCTTGAAAGGTATTGATTTTTGGGAATCAAACAACATGGCCTCTTTTTACTCATTGGGATTTGATTGAATTTCTGCAACATATTTTTCCAAGTAAAATAAAATAATGCGATACAAAAAAAAATATACTTTCCTTAAACTTTTTTTTCTTAGACTATTGTAAAATATTGTACTCTTACTTACAAGGCAAATTAAATAAATATTCTAGAAAGATGTATTTTTATTTTAAATTAATACATGGGAATTTCCCTTTTCTGTAAACATATATCTCTATTGTACTTTTTTTTCATTATCTACCAAAAATACTGAAAATTATTAACTTTTACAATACTCTCAATTATTTATATTTCTTGCAAACAAGGCATATTAATCAAGAGAGCAAAACACCCACCCTTACACACAATAGGTTTCTAATATTTAGAAAAAATGACAGTATTTTGAACATTTACATTTCTGGCAATGTGCTAAACAAGACATTAGAGATTAAGATCTGGACTTTTAATAAACATTTGTAAGGTTATAATTGACATGGTTAAGGCTATTGCCCTGGTAAGCTTTCCACTGGGCCCAAGAATCTATCATCATCTGGGCTCAATAATCACTCGTATTAACACATCCTCGGTAAGTTTGCTCTGGTCTGGTTCCTACACAGGTTTGCTGCAGTTCCAGACTATTTCTCCTCCCTGACCTACCTCTTCGATCCTGTGCAGCCACTCTTGTGTCCTGTGGCCAACTCATGTGATCCAACATCAGCCCAGATACAGCACTCCACTGTTTCAGAACACCCCATCACTGGCAACAGATACTGCTAACCTAATGACTAACCTAGGCTGCAGTTTGGGCTTGACCCAACAACCCACCCCTATTATCTGCCGCTCACTCTCTGTCTTTTTCCAGATCCCCACAATTTTTGGATCTTGTACCCATTACACTCTTGCACCGTTTCCATCAATGCCCTCGTTATTTTGGGACCATTGCGAGTTGTCTTGTGGCCGACCTACCTCCCACTTCTCAGACTTGACTGCCACTGTCCCCAGGACTGCATTCCTTCAGCCTCCTTCATGCACGTGATATATAAATACAGGCCTCATCTGAACCTCTCCTGTAATCTAATTTGTCGTCTAATCATGGAGTGCACTGGCTTTCTTAGTCACCATTCAGGCAATTTGGCCTGCTATATCCTGACCAACGAACCGATCTTCTCTGGATGCTTGCTGCGGATCACCACACACTTGACCTTCTCTTTGCCTTCTCTGGACCCATGCTGCAGGCAGGCACTATTAAGGCCCAACTGCTCCACCACTTGCCTGGTCCTTCCCCATCTCTCTTGTGGACCTTGTACTTGACTGCTGCTTCCCACTGCTTGCTTGGACCCTGCTATAACCTGGACTACTTCCAGCTCCTACCTATATGTGCTTATCTGTACCTGCCCACACATGAAGTACCCCAAGTGCTCATCCTCAACAACATCAATATACCCTGCTTTACCCCCCTTAACTTCACAACTACCTTTGCTGCCCTACTTCCACTCTCCTAATCCTGAGTATAGAGGCATATGCATGTAGGCAATGTACAGTAAGGGCATGCTAAGGTTGAGCGCATGCACATTCTTTCCATTCAAGCTCTGTGCATCTCTGTGCTATGTTATTTTTATCCATATCATTAGCACCAGCTCTAGGGCAGGTGTAAGTGCTGATTGATAGTGATGACAGATGCGTATGCATGTCATAACATGTGTTTGCATTTAACACAAACTGTAAAAATGCATTTTATATACAGTAGACATTAAGAGCATCCTGATATATATATTTCATGTAAAACAAGATATATACTTTTCTTTAAATGTATTTTTATTAATGATTATAGTATTATGAGGTGTTAATGTATTTAACATTTTTTTGTGTTTCCCTTATCAATGGTCCAGAGAGGTAAACTGTCGGCTCTCAGAGTGAGAACGGACGTGATCCTTTTGTGATATAATTACAAAGAGTAATCCAGGCTGCCTTCTGTAGACATCATCTGGCATTGTGTGGCTAAAAGAAGGAATTGACTCACGTTTCTATACTGGGTAGAACAGTGTGTATGTATAATTTTTCTACTTAATCAAGCGTGAGGACTGTGACTAAAATTTACGCTTTACACCGATTGAATTTAATCATTTCTTATTACGTGTTTTCTATATGTGCTCTGACGGTGATTACTGACATTTATAAACTCATTTTGAATTCTTTGAAGTTCAACAAACATATATGTTATTCCATCAGGATAGTATGACTATAATTATTTTACAGTAGTAATATGTATTGTGATACTTTCTCTTTTTAACGATTTTATTATAATATTAATAAAAGCAATTTGTTATTTCCTTTACGTTGGTCATGTGTTATAAACTGCTCTCAGCGCTGTATTTTCAGTCCTTTGTTTGTTCAATTGTTTGTTAATTTTAGGGTGGTCACTCTCCCTTTATAAAGTAGCGAAAGGAGTATATTTATATATATACATATGTGCATTATATAAGTGTTGTGGATTATTTTTATTTAAATTGTTATATTGGTTGATAATTTGATATTCATCTAAAGGAGGAATATTGGTATCTCAAGATTATTCACTAGATTATTGGTCATATAGTGCACAATGATAGGTTGTTGCTCTTAAATATTTTCCATGTGTTCTGATAGGACTTTATATTGCATATATGTATTGTGTGTGTCGTGCAGTGTGCTCTGTCTGTCTGCATATGGCAAGTACCATATATCCAGAGCCTACTATTACCCGTATTCAAATAGATTTGCTTCTTGAAATTCTCTTGCACTTTTTTTATAGGTGTACGTTAGTGGAATTCTGTCCGATTTTAAAAAACATAAATTGCATTCACTTTGTGGTTCTTGATGTCTAAGACCCTGTATGTGTTTCATTTAAAACAGTGCAAACTAGCAAATTAAACAAAACAACTGCATTATCATTTTCAAGTGCAGATTTTATTATATAAACCTATGTGTAGAATCCTGCTTTTTGCGGTTTTGAAAAGTGGATTGGTGCCAAAAGAAGAACCACAAAGCATTTATAATTGGTTAGGATAAAATGCACAAGTTGCTTTTAGTTCACTTTCTTGTTATTTCAATTTTTTTAAAAAAGCAAACATTTTCGGCCATTTTTTGGGTAGATTGTCTT